>NW_018407519.1:422022-708301 GCF_002113885.1 Mizuhopecten yessoensis
GCTGCCAAATTGACATCTCTCCCCTCAACGATTTGTTTGTGGGTCGTATCCGACACGATATCAAGGGGTGGCAAACGGTCTGGTGATACGCCGTCGCAAGAAAAGAAAGGGTACGCACCTGTCATGTCACTTGATGTCGAACTTTCTGGCGTGTCATTAAGTTTCGCCATGGCCTCTTCTAGCGCGTTCCTCTCTGTAGGAGGCTGCTGATTTGACGTGCTAGCTTGGGAGGACCTGTTCAGCTCCCGCTGAAGGAGTAGGTTGATTGTTGTTTGTAACTGTTGTAATGTGTCATTCTGCGACATGGGCGCCGCCATATTGTTTGTCGCTGCTGCGCGCGCAGCCCCAACTTCCGCCCCACTATTAATAACTTCTGAACGTGACTGTGATGCACTTTCAGTTTCTACATCTAACACGGAATCCACGTTTTCGATTGACACATTGTCTACACGCGATCTTCCTCTACGTGCAACGAGTGTAGGCCTATTTGTCGACGTTGGTGAAACCACGGCCTGTTCCGTGGGCTGGTGACGCTTAGCGTTCTCGACGTACAGTGTCCGCAGAGTGGCTTTAGACATTGAAACAGGTGTCCAAAAGCCCAGTTCTAGCAATTTCTCTCTCAGCATACCGACTGTCCAATTTGATGGGTTATGCATGTCGTATCCTGGAATACTTTGGTCAGTGGAAGGACGTTTTCCTCGACCTCTTCCCGCCATTGCGGATGCTTCCGATCGAGATGCAAAACGTGCTGTCCAAAATAACTCCGTGTCATCTGTTAACTAATATATTCCACACTTCAAACATACGTCCCAAGTCAAAAGTAATTTCTTATATCACCTACAGAATGTTTTCTTGCACACGAGAGGTAATAAATGAAAAGTCACTAAATATTCAGACACACAAATCTTCTGCAAACAGGCTGCTGAAACTGACCCAAAACAAAGACTGAGTCACGTGACTAAACTGACCAATCACTGACTGTACTTGACCACCGTGTCACGTGGCTGAAACTGACCATAGCTGACCTAACTGCCTTGCGCCTGCGTGTGAAATGGTAGACTTGTCTTAGTTCATAAACCACACTTATGTACATAAGTTTCAATTTATGGAGGCCTATATTCCACTGTATACATGTTTATATGATGAATTTCTCCTAATGAAATGCCTAAGATAAAAAAGCACAGCTTAAATGTGATGGAGAGGATATATATGAATTGAAAGATCGATTTCAGTTTTGAAATCAACCAAAACATTGAGAGCTCAATATCAAATTAAAGGAAATAGTGAATTAATATTAAAAATGAATTTGATTTAATTTACAGTAATTATGAAACATGATATAAACGTATATTTATCACTTTTGTTAGCCCTGATAAAGAGGCCACCAACAGGGTCTTAATATTTGAGGAAACAGAAGTACCATGGGCTGCATGTCATGACCCTTTAAAAGGACATTTTGACATACAATTTGGAAATAAAACACCAGCTGCTGTCTCCGTGAAAGATGTATAGATGTACAGAGGTCTTTATAAACATTAAACACTAATATACATAGGAACTTGCATGAAACAGCTGGAGCCCAGATAAGAGTAAAAAAGCAATGATGGTAGATTATTGAAACAGTTAATTAGTATACATGTATTTCTATTGTTTCACATTGGCAGTATCAGTGAGATTTCAATTGAAATACCTGTAATTAGTACATTTCTATTGTTTCAGATTGGCAGTACTAGTGTCGGTGAGATTTCAAGTGAAGTACATGTAATTAGTACATTTCTATTGTTTCAGATTGGCAGTGTCAGTGAGATTTGAAGTGAAGTACCTGTAATTAGTATAATTTTATATATTTCTATTGTTTCAGATTGGCAGTGTCAGTGAGATTTGAAGTGAAGTACCTGTTAGGAGAAAATGTTACGACAACTCCTGTTGCTGATTTCCTGTCAGACTCTCATTCACACACATGGCGTAAGTTTGTTTGTTTATCCGAGATCTAAAGGGGCGTGTCATTTGCTGTTATGCTATAAAGAACCATTCACCACAGATGTAGAAAGACGACATTTAAAATTCTCCAAAGCAGTTATCATGCTAACTGAACCTGTATTAAGAGACCAATCCGAGTTAGAGACAACTTAATATGCTGGAGCTGGTCTCTATATACAGGTTTGCTAGATCTGCTCATAGAATAAAACCTTGTTTATGGAGGCATGGTAGTCTTGTGGAAGGACGCCGGGCTCGTCACCGAAGGGTTGCAGGTTCACGTCACGGTACGGCACTGTGTTGTATTGGACTTTACTCCGCTTGTTCCAGTCTAATCAGCTGTAAATGAGTATGTGGTTGGGCAGTGCTAGAATTGTTGAATGCTAGATGTGCGTGCCAAAATGACAGTACCAGCTGTATGCTCACCAGGTAGTAGAGAAAGATATTGGCTTGTTTAAACAATATTTTATTTCATCACTTGCAAACTAATTTACAATACAGTACAGATACAACGAGGATCGGAAAACAAGCTATAAGCTTATATTAATTCCTCTCCTCTAGTACAGTTGCAGCAATTTACATGGACATTTACACACATCATTGATGAGACGGACAAAACATCATTTAAATAGTGAAAAAATAGTAGTTATACATTATTTGATTGGTGGTAAAAGACATTGACAACGAGCTGTTACTTAATAAAGAATAAAAAGAAAATTGATTGATAAAGATTCCTAGGAAATCACATAGAAATAGTTACCTCAGTGGTGTAAAGGAAAACTAATTCAGATGTGCAATAGCCATTAAAATCTGCTGCTGTTGACGACAAAATTCTGCACGGAAATGAATATTTCTGCATTTTCCCTATCATTTAGTGAGGGATCACCCCATAAAAGAACATCTACATTGTCATGAATATTGTAATTTAAGATTATATCAGATAAATATACTGCAGTCTGTTATGAGAATAATTAACACAAGTAAATAAACAATGAAAGTTGTCCTCTATCAGAAAGCCACAAACACAACAAGGTGAGTCAGAAAGGTTTTTGTGTCGCATGCGAAAAGCTGGTGACACATAGGTATTGCTATGTCGGCGTCCGCACAGAGGTATTCGTGCGATAACTTGAGTTTCCTTCGGCTGATCAAACTCAAACTTCATGCAGTGCTTCCTTACCAAAAGTGCTTGCTTGGGATTGCTTTTCAGGTCCGAAGTTCAAAGGTCAAGATCACTGTTACTATAAATAGAAAATCTGTTTTCGTGCGATAACTTGAGTTTCCTTTGGCCGATCAAACTCAAACTTCATGCAGTGCTAAGCATACCTGCATTTTCAAGATTTTTTTTATGGATACCAATGAGGCAATACTGGTCTTGCTTGTTGCCAAATAAGGGCATTATGTAGTAAATGCAAGAACCTTTTTTTATTTTCTAATCAATTACTTTCAAATTTTGTACAGTAATGCTATAGCTAGAAGCAATAATGTTTAACATATATTACAGGTTTTTCTAACGAGTTTCAACTTTCTGCGTTTTGGCATATCTGTTTACGTGATAACTCAAGCCAAAACACTTTTCTTACCCAAAGCGCTGAGCAGGCGATACATCCACTTCCGTGGAATTCTTGTTGTGGAATAAATGTTGGTTTAATGCTTTACCTTTGAGTCTGAGTCTAGCATGGAGTAATTGACCTTTGAAATTATATCCGATAAACCCGCTAATTTCAGCTTGTATATCAAACCTTCATGCCAAACTCTGTCGAACACTTTACTTATATCACAGAAGACTACACAAATTTCTTTACCAGAATCTTAAGTTTTCCCAATAACATTTGTAATATAAAGTACTTGATTTACAGCAGAGTCAACGAGAGTAAAACCAGACCAGTGTTCTGTAAAAAATAAATGGGTCTGTAATTAGACACAATAGTTTTGTCACCTTTTTTAAAAATGGGTGTCACATTAGCAATTTTCCAACTGACTGGATAAATACTATCATTTATAGACTTATTGAAAATACAACAAAGTGGCCTCACATAATTTATCTTTCCCTTCTTTTAAAAGTTTACCGTGTATTAAGTCAGGACCGGTTGCCTTTGATACACCAAGAACACTGATTGGATCAATCGCTGACATCTTGTGGTGTTATATTGAGTGTGTCTAGATGTGGGAGAGGAAGTGTAGCTTGTGAACTATTTATAGTGGACTGTTCGGAGAAGTAGGTGTTAAATGCTTCAGCTTTACATTGATCATCGTTAATTACCACGTCATTACATAATAAAGGAGGGATAGAAGAAGATTTCTTTGAAAACCCAGTAAACTTATTAGCTATTGTCCACCATTCCTGTGAAGAAGATTTTGTAAGCTTAAGTTTATCAGCTAGTTTACTAAAATATTCTGCCTTAGCTTTTCTTATAGCAACAACACAAGCATTTCTTAGCTGTTTAAACCTATTCCAATAAACTTGGTTCTGAGTTCGCTTAGCTTTCCTATGGATACGTTTACGTGACATTATTAATGTTCTTATATTATTTTATATTTAGGGGAATCTTGAGAACAGACAGTAATTAATTTGTTAGGGATTGAAACTGAAGCACATGCTAGTATGGATTCGGTTAAGAAGTTTACTGCATCTTGTAGATAGGAATTTTCTATATTGACTCGCCAGTCGATTGCCCAAAGTTTGGTATTGAACAAATGATAATCGCCCTGATTATATAACCATATTTTCCTTTTAAAGGTATAATTGCATGTGAATTTAGGAATATCTAGGTATATATATATAGGGCAATGATATCTGTCTATAGCTGGTAGAAAAAATTCACCAACTGATACTTTTTTGATAATGTTCGCGTTGTTGTATGAATAAATCAAGTAGAGAAGAAGATGATTCCGTGAAGTTTGTAGGTTCCTCCACTAATTGCGTTAACGAATAACGACTAAGTATATCATTGATACGTACTGGCCTGTTAGTACCTGTAGAGTTCAATAGATTTTCATTAAAGTCCCCCGTAATGAAAATGTTACTAATATTCGTTTCAACTTCTAGGTCTATAGAGTGTTCTATAAGATGCCATAGTTCATTACTAGAGTTTGGAGGTCTATAAAAAGTTCCAATGAGGATGTTAATATTGATTTTTCTTAACTGTAGCCAAATACATTCAAGACACATAACTTCTAAATCATTACGTCTATGAACATTTATATTTCTGTTCACATACACTGCTATGCCCCCGCCAATGCAGTCATATCTACTATTTAGATATTGGCTGGTTTCAAAGGCCCTATAACCATGGATAGTTATTTGTGAACCGCTTTGGGACGACCTACAAACTAGGTTTTGATGAAGTGGTATATAAGAACCACAAATTATTATTATTAAATGTATTATTATAGGATGCTGCAATCCCTAAGGATCCGGAGTGTGGCCTCACCAAGGGATGCTTCAGTGGATGTATTGGTGGCTGTTATGAAACGACATGGAAAGAGGTCGGAGACTCCATTGAATTTACCCTGAAGGCTGAGGTCACCACGGAAGGATTCATCGCCATTGGATTCTCTGACGACAACAAGATGGTTAGTTAAAGTGTACCAAATGAAATATTTTTTACGTTTGCTTTAAATGTTGAAAAATATTGAAAATGTTTCTTAATTATTGTGAATTGTGAATTGATGGTTAATTTTTTGCTCACCTGGTCCAAAGGACCATGGTGAGCTTATGCCATACCGCAGCATCCGGCGTCCAGCATCCGTCCATCAACTTTTCCTTTAAAACGCTACTACTTGGTAGTCCTGAACGGCAAAGTAGATTTTGACTAAATTTGATCTCGTCCAGGTCACGCCCTAAGGTCGGTCAGCTCCTTAGATGCGGATAGGCTGTGGCAGTTACATACAGCACGCATACGGGAACACGCGAAACACGTCCTTTAAGCAGCTTCACTGCCCTCCTATGTGGGTGAAGGGGAACCAATTTTGTATAAACAGTGCGTCTAGCCCCCCAGGGGGCTGAGGGGCGGGGCCCAATATTAGAAACATAGCAAATTATTCTTCAAAATCCTTCTTCTTCCTTAGGAATGAGAGGATTTGGTCCATATTTGGTGTTGAGCATCCTTGGGTAAAGGGGAACCAATTTTGTATAAAAGGTGGGTCTGGCCCCCCTGGGGGCTGAGGGGCGGGGCCCAATAGGGGAAATATAGCAATTGTTTTTAAATCCTTCTTCTTTTGTAGGAATGGAAGGATTTGTTCCATATTTGGTCTGAAGCATCCTTGGGTGAAGGGTTGGTTGGTTGGTTGATGGGTTTATAGACTACTTTTCACGGGCAAAGCCATGTTCTGTCGTCTTGAGGGGGTAAGACTCCAGCTTACCGGGCCCTTGGAGATTCAAAATAACCTTGCCCGTCCAGGTCACGCCCTAAGGTTGGTCAGCTCCTTAGATGCGGATAGGCTGTCGCAGTTACATACAGCATGCATACGGGAACACGCGAAACACGTCCTTTAAGCAGCTTCACTGCCCTCCTATGTGGGTGAAGGGGAACCAATTTTGTATAAACAGTGCGTCTGGCCCCCCCAGGGGGCTGAGGGGCGGGGCCCAATAGGGGAAATAGAGGTAAAACCTTTAAAAACCTTCTTCTACCGTAGGGTTTAAGGGATTTCATCCTAATTTTGACTGGAGCATCCTTGGGCAAAGGGGACTCAATTTTGTATAAACGGTGGGTGTGGCCCCCCCCCCCCCCTGGTACCTGAGGGGTGGGGCCCAATAGGGGAAATAGAGGTAAAACCTTTAAAATCCTTCTTCGACCATCAGGATTAAGGGATTTTATCTTTATTTAGTCTGGAGCATCCTTTGGCCAAGGAACTCAATTTTGTATAAACGGTGGGTATGACCCCCTTAGGGATGGCCTCTGTTTGAAATTTGTTCTGGCTATATCTCAATTACTGGATGGATCTTTCTGAAATTTCATATGTACTTACAGCACCTACAATGGAGTGCTTTATCTTTTCTTCATACCAATTATTTTAAACATATTCAGGTGAGTGATACAGGCCCTCTGGGCCTCTTGTTTACTTTTTACCCTTATTTATTTCTGACATATGAAAAAAAAAAATATCTCAGAGTAACTCAGTGGCAGATTTAGAGGTTTTTGAGCTTCAGGAACTCCCCTGAAACCCCCAACACCAACTAGGGAATTTCCATTCCATCCTGCCAGATTTGTCTCTGGATCAGCTTTGTAGTGTTGTGGGTTAGTAGTGATTTGTGTTTTGTCACTTCAGGGTAGTGACAGTGCGATTGGATGTGTGAACACTGGGGGAAGTGTTCAGGTGCTCAACAGCTTCAACGCTGCCGGTGCGAAATTCAACCAGCCCATCCCAAACGTAAGTCATACAATACATGTAGTGAAAATCTGGGAGTACATATTAAATAATTAAGGATTGTTTAATCCTGATAGGCTTATCAACAACTGAATGTAAATCTTTACTCCAATTTACCATATCCGATATAATGACCGAGGGTACCTGTTGTAATGATACCACCAGGACAGATTCAACAATTTCTGGAAATTGTATGGTTGTTATTTTTAGACAATTCCAACACCCAAAGTAATGTTGTGTCGGTTTAGACAAGAATTATTTTTATGTTGTCACTATCAGCTGTCAAAATATAGAAGGAAAGTAGGCAAAACACTTTATTTTATAAAAAAAAAGGGGGTAATAATCATAGAATTTAAAGAAAAATGATTTTGAAAAAAGAAATGGCACATGACACAATAAATTGGATTGAAATGATGCATTCTGCGGTCCTGGGGTCGGAATTTAAACCCTCAGGCAAAAAAATAAAAACAATTGAGCAATCAAAAACCATGGTATAGGAACGGAAAGCAGAGACATGTTTTTTGATTTTTTGCCTAATATGATTTTCCTTTTGTTTATTTGTAGAACAAGCTTGGATTGAGTTCTGAGTCAGGGTCAGTAGCAAATGGATTGTTTACCTGCAGTTTTACACGAAAGACATTGTCAACAGACAATCAGATCTACAGCCTCAACAACGATTACTATATTTTGCTAGCCAAGGGTCCAGTATCTGGCAGTAAGTGTTCAGACAGAAGTACTCTAGTCTGATACTGAAATTGGTATCTAATTATTGCAAAATAAACTTTATTCCAAACAATGACAAAACATTGTCAGAAGTATTCAAAATTGTGGATAACCAACTATACTGACTCCATTTGTCAAGGGAAATTGTGGCATTTTATAAATTAGTTATGTGATAAATCACAGTATACCGAAATGTTAAGAAAAAAGGAAAAGGAGACAGTGAAATGATTCTGTCAGTAAGAGAGATCACCAATATAATGAGGGACATTATTGCTGTATATACATATTGTAAATATGACAATATATAATATTGTAAATAATTACATGTTCAAGTAATAAATAAAATCTGTTTAAATCGACCAATAAGTTTAAATCATGATACTTCCCCCTTGTCCTTATCCATTTTAACACACAAACCTGCAGTAGTTAATTTGTTGCCAAGCAGATCTATGCCAATATGAAAAGAGTAGAAATTTACACACTTCGATTATTTTTGGCCATGAAGTCAACACGATATTTTGAAAGATGTATTTATAAAAGTTAACGGGGCAAAAATATTATGTGATGTATTTGCACCAACAACAGATATTTGTTTAACCTGTCTTGAGCTGAAGGGATGGGGGGGNGGGGGGGGGGGGTAGGGCAGCGATGGCTGAGTGGTGAAGGAATCTGATCATTTACAATCACTAGCCCTCCACCGCTAGATCGGGGGTCCAAGGCATACGTGGGTCAGTCACCATGTACTGGCCACAGGTCAGTGTTTCTTTCTCCAGCCACTCCAGTTTTTATCCACCACCAGAACCGGACACATCCTTAAATGACCATAGATGTTAATAACATGTAAAACAGAAACAAAGCAAACATGAACTGAAGGGACCAGAAATATAATCTCACATGAAAACATATTCTGCAGCTTGACATATTTGAAATATATTTAGCCATATACAGTATTAAGAACTTTCCCATTTAATATGTCTTTCCATTAGCTGCACTCGGGCGCCATGATCTGACGAACCTGCCCTTGGTCTCGGCACAGATGGCTGATTTCCAGTCTACAACTGATCTGACTGGCACTGCTGTGAACATCATGGTCAAACTTCATGGTAACATTTTATTCATAAGTCATTTTATCTGTAATATGGGATTGGTGTTGCACTCTTGGTGTGTGTAGTGAATATACTGACACCAAGTTAAAGTTTTAGATTTATTATATATTTACCCTCATTTCCTCAGTTGTCACTCTTCAATCAAAGATCTTGAACATTGAAATACCTGTACCAGAGAATTGGAAATAACAATACCTTAAAAGGTATACTGATTATAGATTAAGGTTCAAGGCTTTGATTATTACCTATGTGGGTGTTGTTTTTTTTTTGAGATTCTTTATTCATATTTTCCTGGGTATTTTTTACAGGTTGTTTAATGATATTTGCGTGGATATTTTTGGCAAGTATTGGTATTGTGCTGGCCAGGTTCTACAAGCCCGTCTGGTCAGATAAGAAAATGCTGGGAGAAGCTTATTGGTTCCAGGTTTGTAGAATAATAATTCTAGAAATAGGAGAATGATACTCCAGGAAATGTAAACGTTGTAGTGTCATAATCACAGGGACAGTAGATAATTAACTAATCTATGTTAATCTGTTGGTTTCTACGAAAGTGTTTAAATACGGGGATCTTCCTGATCATTACCATAGATATTTGCATATTGCGCATACTCGTGTATAATGCACAGGTACATTTCTTTGGTGAAAAAAATATTGATCTGTTTTTCATATTACAAGACTTGATAAGTCTTGAATAAAATGCTGGCCTTTCATTTTAAAAACCAAGGGATTGGATGTAAATATAGGCTAAGTTTCATTACATTTTGCAGATATGATCATGATAGGGTAAGTCAGGGTCACAGAAAGAGGTCAAATGTCACTAGTCCAATATAGGATTGTATATGTCGGTCTAATGGTGATAAGATATTTAAATTTTTCAAATCTGATATGATAATTGTTTTTTTACAGTTGCACAGATCTCTGATGATACTGGCAACATTAGCGGTCATAGCAGGCATTGTGGTCATCTTTGTTGACGTTGGCAAATGGAGTCAGGTAAGTTAATTTGGCTTCTGAATAATGTATTATGTACAACATAAATGTTTGTTGGCACATATATACATGCAGCACCATTTACAAATTACAAAGAAAAGATTACACAAAATTCAGAATACAGCAAAGCATATTGTCTATAAACCACATTTAGGATATTGGAATCACTGTCGTTTTGATGTTGAATCACTGTTAATTTTTGGTTTGGATCTCTGTCAATTAAAAGTTTGAAACACTTGTTTTTAAATCACTGTCAATTCAAGAATGGATCACAATTTATGTATAGTTACATAAATATGTTTTAGCTACTGTCTGTTTTGTATTTGATTGTTTCCTCATCATTTGATTGCAGCTGATTGGTCAGACGGACTGGAAGAGAGCTCATCCTTACATTGGTGTTGTTGTTGGAGGTGTTGTTCTCCTCAATGTAAGTACTGCTCATCATAAAAGTACTCTATAGTAGTATACAGTACCATTCATCATAAAAGTAAGTTATAGTAGTATACAGTATCGCTCATCATAAAAGTACTCTATAGTAGTATACAGTACCATTCATCATAAAAGTAAGCTATAGTAGTATACAGTACCGCTCATCATAAAAGTAAGCTATAGTAGTATAAAGTATCGCTCATCATAAAAGTATAGGAGAAATTTGATTAAGTTGACCCCTTTCTTTGTGTTTCAGTCCTGGGTGTTTTGAATCCTTTTAATTGAGTTTCAGGCCCTGCTGTTGCATTTCAGATCCTTTTAAGCCCTTTTTGTTGTCTCAGACCCTTTTAACTGCTGCTTGTTTGTTTCAGTCATGTTGATCCCTGTTTCAGATACTTTTGACCTTTGTTTGATGTGTTTCAGCCCCTTATGGCCCTTTTTAGACCACACCCAGAAGACAAGTACCGCTACATATTTAGCTGGGCTCATTGGGCAGTGGGAACCTTAGGGCACCTCCTTGCAGGTAAGTGGGACCATTTAAGTATATAAATCTGCTAAATGGCATTTTTGTTGTTTTGGTTGTGGAAAATTTCACATGAAATAGGGTATTTTATTGATCTGGTCCCAGTTTTAAAAAAGTTAATTACCTATGAAAGGATATTATCAATTCTCAAAATCTGATGTTGAAAAAAGTCTAGATTTTCTCATGTACTTTAGTTTATGAACTTTGATGACAGAAAAAAAAAGTATTTTAGAGGAATGTTGAATTTTAAGGTTGACTTTAAACCTGAATTAGCATTAAAGTAAAGGGAACCAGCAAGCTAAACTGTATAGCATTACCATTTATGATAGACATTTGTTAATTAGTGTAAATTTCTTATTACAGTTTTGAACATTTTTATTGGTGTGGAGTTACCTGCGGCTAAGGCACCGTCCTGGCTAATCATAGTGCTCGCTGTGTACGCAGGCTATCAGATCCTGTTCGAGATCTTCCTCGAGATTTACGACAATTGTTGCACTGGAGGAGCAAAGAGTAAGTTCTAAATTATTTAGTTTATTTATGTATTTAGAACTTTATTAATTTATTCAGTCATTTATTACTTAAACAATTTATTTGCTTGATATTTGATTTATTATCTGATTCAAGTCTTATTCAAGCTTTCGGGCCTCCTTTTTTTCAATTACTTTTTGCATGTGCAGTTCAGTTCAGTATTTATATTCTATTTCCTTTTATAGCAATATATATATACCTGTATTATAAATATCGGCTTATATTTTCTGGCCTTTCACAAATTTATGTTTCTTTTCCAAACACCGCTAGAATATTTCAACCATTTTTGAGTTGGAATTTTACTTTATTTGCATAATGTTTTCAAGTTATATACAACAGTGATTTGTTGTAGGTAATGTTTTAGTATGATAGTTCAAGTTGCCACACTTTCCCAATTTTCATCTTTTCATCAGTTTTTAAGCTGAAATTCTGGCCCATGTGTAATAGAAGAAGAGAACAAAGTTAAATATTTAAAGCTCTTTTAAAATATCCAAACTTTGACAATGAATGCATATCTTTATTAAAAACTACGTTTGTTCTTAATTTCACATTTCATTTTTGAGAAGTAATTTTGGAAAACATCGTTTTAAAAAAAATCCTATTTTGTGTGAAATTATAAGAGAAATAATAGAGTATCGGTGATGAAGGAAAAGTCAGATGTGTTAATGTCATATGTTCAGTGTTTATTAAAATTTTATCACTGCTTCTTTTTCATATGTGTTAAAGGGGCTGGTCGGGGAAAAAATGTCATATTTGCTAAAATGGCATACACATGTTTAAAATACCTTCTTATGAAATATACCGATTCAAATTTTGCTGAAATTCACTTCCTAAGTGAATTTTTTTTAATTATATTAAAGAAATCCTAAATCGTCACCTGACAGTCTAAAACTCTCAATTGACCCAGATCAGTGATGTAATTTTACCGCACATGCGTCATCAACAAGGCCAAATGTAAACATTGCGACGAAAGAAAAAGATGCATGCAAAAGTCATGACAGGCACGAGGTATCAATACTGTTATATATAACAACAACATATAGGTAGGAATACTACACTTGCATCATACATGACCTTTGAAAACAATTATTTATGTATAATAATGCTGTCTTGTCTGCTAGTTGAGTCTGACATGGCACATGACGGCGTGCTATTGTTGTTATCTTCAATGCCTCACTTTCGAAACAACCACGTGACCTATATAAATAGATCTGCGTTAAATTTACGCGGGGCTTCCCCAATATTTCAGTGGTCAAAACTGGACATTGCAAGTAGAACTCGACCATCATATTGCTGTGGCATAACTTTTGGAAGGCCAGCGAACGCATTTAGACCCATTTATTTTGTAATTTTTTCCCTGACCAGCCCCTTTAAAGGAAATTGGAATAAAAATCACAAAAAATTTAATTCAGATAGTAATTCCCAAAGAGTTCAGATATCAATTTTTCATAACATATACAGTAAAAAGACTCTCACCTGCAGGCTCATTCATGTGTCATTTGCATTATAAGGAAAAATCCAATCAAATGTGTTACAACAAATGTTCTAATGACTTCTTCTACAAAGCTGTAAGGCCTGTAGTCATGTTGATAAAAAAAAATGTGACCTTGATCTTCTTACCTGGTCGAACATTGGACATATGAACTTCAAACGTCTTCTACGCAACCATGAGACCTAGAGTCATATTTGTTGTGTAGCTTGTTGGGTGGAGAGGAATCAATTATGTTCAAACATATTCCGTCTTTGCGTATTGCAGAGTTATCTGCTCTTGTGAGCAGGTATTGATTGTTTATTTGTTTGAGAGTAACGGCATCAATTTTTGAGAAAACCACGTAATTTTCTCACACAAACCAATGACGTAACAATCAATACCTGCTCACAAAAGAAGATAACTCTGCAATACTCAAAGACGGAATAACCTCTGTTCTCTTATGAAGTCACAGGATTCATTTGTCAAAAAAAAAAAAAAACTTTGAAAATAACTAGAATGAAGTTCTATAGTATTTGATTTTTCTTTTTAAATGGATGAGGGCAGTTGATTTAAGGATATAACATAATTGCACCGTTGACAGGAATACATGCAATGTTCTCATTCAACATTACACACATTTATATATACATGTATACACATAACATGCATTACACTCACACATTCATTTTACAGTCTCCAAACTCAGGGCCATGTACATGAAATTTTCAAAGGGAGCTAATGCAATGGGTAAGGCTTGCACATGTTTGATTACACAAACATTGGTGTTACTAAGGAAATCCAAAACCATCCTTATTCCCATCACAGCTACTTAACAAGTTGAATTTTTCTTTCTGATAAAACTGAAATTACAGTGTGTTCCTATGTTATCCGTATACTGTTTTATCATGTTAGCAAAATATGTATTGAGAAAGCCGAAGAAAATTTCACATTCAAAAGCCTTTGACAGTATACAGCACACAGCTA
Source organism: Mizuhopecten yessoensis (assembly GCF_002113885.1). NCBI lineage: Eukaryota > Metazoa > Mollusca > Bivalvia > Pectinida > Pectinidae > Mizuhopecten > Mizuhopecten yessoensis. Next base: position 436,121 of record NW_018407519.1, read on the forward strand.
AGGGAAATACAGTCTAATCTGTATCAGAGACTACATTACGAATGGCTCAAAAGGTAGAAGTGGTCTCTTAACAAAGCTGGTCCAGAGTATTAATATATAGTAATTTCTGCTTTGTCAGGGAATGAGAAAGTTGTTGTCTCTTAAAAGAGAGAGGATTGCTTAAAAGAGGTGGTCTCTTGGTCAGATTTGACTGTATTGGACTTCATTAGAAACTGGATAGCATTGTGCATATAGTTGGTTAGCTAGAACTGCACATTTGTGTTTTCAGAAGCTGGACTACATACTAGTGGTAGTAAGTAAAATATATATATATATATTGTATATGTAAAGATAAGGAACACTTGTGTCTCATAAATGGCAACCTGTTATAATGCTCACAACATGATTGCTTATAGCTTTTGTGTGCCTCCTAGATAAAGCATGGATTGAAATCTTGACTTGCATCCACCAATTGATCTCATGGGTGTGAGGCTTGTGACCATTGTGTACCAGTGTACCTGTGTGATCTCATGGGTGTGAGGCTTGTGACCAATGTGTCCCAGTGTACCTGTGTGATCTCATGGGTGTGAGGCTTATGACCAATGTGTACCAGTGTACCTGTGTGATCTCATGGGTGTGAGGCTTGTGACCAATGTGTACCAGTGTACCTGTTGTAAATCATGTCCATAGCAGGAAAAATAGTTTATACGCAAGAGAAACAGTGTTTAACCCTTTCACCCCAAAGTAACTTTAGTAGACTCTACCATATATTTATCTGGGTGAGTCCATTATGGTCTACAGTGGTGAAAGGGTTAATTGCTGTTAAGTTGAATGTGTTGAAATGTTTGGTCTGGGTCCCGCCATTAAATGATAAGATGATGGTGTAACAATATTGTGTTACAATAATCTGAATCAGTTTATGTGTCTGACAGTTAACCTCATGTTAAACATACTTAAAAGCCTTTATTTCGACATCCCCTCATTTTGCAGATTTTCTAAATTGGTCAATTTCACACCGGGATCTGATTTTCGCAGATTTCATGTTTATACTGCTGCAGTTGAGATGGATTAATTTGTTTATTATTTTGTGAGTTAAAGTTGTTCGTTAAAACTTAGAGCCTTGCCAAATAAAAACCTCTACAGTATATGTACACCTAGTTGTGATATACTGCATATTTCCAAAAAGAGTTGAATAGTTCGAAAAAAGTAAATTGATGACACATCTGAAAGGTACATAGGAACACATCTATTGATAATTTCCGTATGATTACGCAATGGCAAGTTTTAAAAAGGGAGATAACTACAGCAAAAATCACAGGTAACATATTTTATACCTGCATCTGTGAAGATGAGTGACCTCATTGTGACAAAGTCTATTTATATCATGGAACCACATTTCACCTTTGCCAGTTTTAATGCATCATGCAATGCTTATTATACCAAAACTTAGGAAAAAAGAAAATTACATTGATTTATTTGTGCATGTAGATCTAGGAGAACACAAGAATCAATAAGTATGAACCACAATGCTACAAGGCAACAAGGTGTCCCAAACTATGGAGAGTCAAAGCCATGTATACATATCCTCTTTCATTTCTCAACTTGATTTAATTTATGATATACATGTATGTATATTTTTTAGGTTTTTGTTTTCCGATATGATAATTGACCCTGTATATAAAGACAATTAATCCAGAAAGTCTGTTTACCTGCATATCTTCTGTCGTATATGATTTATGCATGTTCCTGTGTGTGTTAATTAGTAATTACATGCTTTATACTAAAAACTTAAATGATTAAAGCTACTAGTATTGGCCTTAGGATAATGATGCCTTAGTATTGGTATTTCATCAGTGTGAGGATATGAGTACAATTCACTTAGCATTTATTTAACTCTTAAAATATTTGCATGTTGTAAAAATTCGAAATTAAAAGTCATCTTTGCATGTTGTGTTGAGGAAATGGGGGCTTCAGATCTCGACCATGGATAAGTTTTCAATGTCAATTTTTTACGTTTTTGTATACATATTTATTTAAAAGATGAGAAAATTATATCATTTTTCCTTTTGTATTCTACATCTATTTGTTTAATTTGATAACATCAATATTCATAATAGTTAAATACATTTTATAAAAAATAAAAAAAATATATATATAAAACATTTCTGCATGTGTAAATGAGAATACGAAATATTGTGTTTATTATTTCATTTGCACACATGTTTTGAGATTTTAATAGCTTAAAAGAATCTAGCTATAGTTATAAAAACAAATGATGCGATGATTGTACACAGGCTTTCCTACATTGTGAAATCAGTACAGCGAACTGTACTGACAGAACGGTCTGGCATCCTGAGTGGTTTCATACAGATAAACAGAGGTCAGGGTTGATTTGATTAGAAATCGTAAAATAAATTCAAATTATAAGTTTTAAAATATTAATAAAATATAGATATTGTTGCTATAACACCCCATAGCTTGAACCCCCGTTAAAGCTAACATTTCAATCAAACGTCTGTCACCCTTTATCCACTGTTGACATGTTGTATAATAAACTGGAGTATAACGAAGGTCATTTATGTGTATCTTTTTACTATTTTCATAAACCTATTTTGAAGTATACAAGTGTATGTTACAGGTAAATTGTCATAAACCTATTTTGAAGTATACAAGTGTATGTCTTGTTCTGTGTGCATGCATAGAAATCTCGTGGCTCTAGTATACAAATGATATAACTTACATTATTTCTACATAATTTACCATCCCTATGTCATGAAAGATATCTTGACAATTCTGAAATAATACATACTGGAAAAGTGTTAAAATCTATCTTTAATTTTCAGTTATCATAAAAATTTCATTGCCATTTACCATCAAGAATTTTAGTCTACAATTGATATCAAGCCTTACTTCGGAAAAACTGACCAGTATTTGAGAAATATTAACTGAAATTGTTTTCTTTGTATTTTTTTCCAGAGAAGTCTGAGATGTATGAGCTTCATGAAAAGTCAACCCTCGGCCAACCACAGCAGCAAAGCACTGATTCAGGAAAAGTAAGTATTAGCATTTGATTTGAAATTGAATTCAAAATCTGACTACTTTAATTTATTGCAGATTTTAATCCAGCTCAGTTAGGTTAATGCCATTTAAAGTTATACTTTTATTTTTATTTTATTTTTATTTAAATATGATGCGTTTTTTCAAAACCTACACAAACTAAAAAATATGTATTTATAGTATTTTGTCGATATGTTTTTTTATTATGATCAGAAATTTGACTGCTTTTGTCCGAGTTATGAGAAACATTGAGCGTACTCACTTATGTAAACAAATAGATGGTTTCTATTTCGTAATTAGTGATACCTGTGTGTTACAATAAATTCTTGTGATTAATGTTGTATCTATGTTTTTTCTCGTTACCTAGGATCAAGGCATGAAGAAGGTTTTCCTTGCGGTACATGCCCTCGTCATCCTCGGATTTGCCGCCACTCTTATCATTGTTGTTATCATCTCCTAAGGAGATCAGAGATTTAGGTTTACCTTCCTTTTATTTTCAGTTTCACCTAGTGATGTAGATCTGTGTTGTGTATTGCACTGTAGCATACATAAAGTGCCTACTGTCAATTATAACGTACATTTTTTGATATTGTAATATATGATTTGACCAAGTTGTTGCTAGAAATGCTGTTTCTTACTAATGTGTTCTTAAATGTGTTTAATATGTACGTTATAATTCAACACTTTGATCTTCAGAGTATTTTTAAAGAAATGAGAGAAGTTGTATTATTAAAATGTTTTATTAATTCAAAGTCTTTGTCAGGTAAAACAGTTTTAAATACTACGTGTTATTTGTAAATCTTTTCATAAATTTTTGTTGCTTATAATTTTTAAGAAAACGACTTCTCAATCATTGTATTTGATAGAAGTTGACATTTGGTGCCTAATTAGTTACAATATAGAGCTTGAACAATCAGAACGATTATAAACAGGAATATTTCTCATTTGCATATGAAGCCTAGATTGGGATTATTATGATGTCCATGCCGTTGACCCTGACACAACAAGCATGAATCTGATAGGTCATGACACTTATCCACGACAGAGTGACAAAACGCAAATAACTCTGAGAATCATCCAAATGTTTTTGGTATTAATAGCTTATCTACATTAGAATGGGATAACTCTACTGTATTTAGAGATTTGTGGCAGTGTATTGTGATTATCCTAAATATCGATTTTACTGCCTTCACTCTGTAAAGCTATCACTCTATATACCACTGCAAATTTCAAAATACAGTCTGGTTACAATACCCTCAATTCATACACTGAAACCATTGGTGTGGAAAATCATGAAAAATCATATCACATTTATTATAAAAATTGAACTGTCAGAACATTGAATTCATACATTTATAATGTTACTTAGATTCGAGATTCTATGATCATTGTTGTGATGGTAATGTTGATATTAAATGGATCTGTTGTATTTATTTGGACATCCGTTAAAAGGAATGAATTATGTTTTTTATATATTTGTTTAAACTTTAGTTGGATTTTTGATATATTGTGCTTTACAAAAAGATATTATCTGTTATTTCTACAAGTTTTGGTCATAAATTTTCATTTAACTCTTTCTACATGTTGAAAAATAGTGTTATATATTTAACAATATGTTGGATATCCATGTACTCAGCACTATAGCTGTTGGTTCAGTAACGTATTGGTTACTTTCCTTTATTTTAGTGAAAGGTGTTTGTAAGGATTAAACTTGGGGAATTATCTCCCTTGTATTGGAAGTCTGCAACTTTTTGTTGAAACCAGATGAAAATGTTAATTAAATCATACAAGTTTTAAGCAGTACACATACCAGGTGTAGTATTTTAAAAATGCATTTCGTGGTGAGTTTAGTAAAGTTTGTTGATTTAAAATTGTGTTCTCTCTGCCGGTAGAAAAAAAATGTGTTTCTGCTGAGTAAAAAATGTATTATATTGTATTTCAGAGTACATTTTCTTTACTTGTGTTTTTAACCATCAAATCATCTACTTATTCTTACTAGCATACAGGATACGGATCAACCAAATACAAAATGTACAAAATATTTGCAAGGTAAACATTGATTTGGTAAACAAAAAAAGACCCAAAAAAAAGACAAAACATTTGAAATGAAAAGAAAACCATTTTATGACGTGAAGTAGGTCAAACCTTACTGAGTGATGGTCTTAGTAATGGTGAAGGACAGAATAAGAAACATGATGGATTCGATCTGCATTCAATGATTGAAGTGTTTACTGTAATTTTGCTGTCAGAAAGCTTTGACTCGGTCACACAATAATGTCTTGCACAATAACAATCATCGGAACCGCCGCTATACACATCGTGACGGAACTCTGCGACTCGGTCACACTCGTCATAACTGACCCAATAACAGCGTGGCTGAAATTTGTTCGACATACTTCCTTTGTTTTATTCTAGCAAGACTTCAATAAAGAAATCATAACGTTTTGTTGGCATTCTTAGAATAGTGGAACACGCGATATCATAAAACTATATAGGAGAACGCTTTAATTGCTGTAGATATATGTTACATAGTTCTTGTATTTTCTTACAATATTTACATATGATTTCATGTACATCTATGAAAATAAATATTCTTTCTATTAAATGTGATTTTGTTATTGTATTTGTTTGTATATCATCTTATTCAACAGAACGGCACTATAAAATTCAAAATCAAAATGGAAAGCTTCATGGAGGTCAACAGTAAACTACACCACGTTTAGTTACACATCGGGTGAATTCCATTGGATGATGTATGACAGGATTTTAATTTAAAATCCATAAATTAGTTTAAAGGTCATGTGTATATGTACTTAAAGTAAATCTGCAAAAGCAGTTCTCGTCTTATCTTTGAAATTCCTTCAATTATGGGGTTTTATGCACGTTTTCAGCTTTTTTGGTTCCTAGCATCACATACGAGTCATAGAAGGACGAAGCAGCTGTATGATGCAGTGTCATTCATTCATTATTGACATACTGTATTCGTTACCCAATTGTATAGGTGCAGTCAAATGTGTGTTTGTCTTGCGTTCATCTTTCAGGGCGGTAGACACTGCTGTCCCTTAGGTTTGCTGTAACCTTGGCGAGCACAGTTATTTTCTTTTGTGTAGTGACAGGGTGCATAAAACACACCTTTCTTATTATTGACTTCTGCTTCAATAGTAGTGTGTGCCAATTTGGATTACCGATAAGTCATAGAAGGACGAAACAGTAGTGTGTTGCAGGGTAATTCATTTTTGAAATACTGTACCAGTTACCAGATTTAAAGGTGAAAACGTGTGTGTGTTTCGTATGGTGGCAGAAATATACCACCATAGTTTTGCATTTATCTGTCAATGATTTACTCATTTGTAGGTTAAGGTCTACAAGCACAGTTGTTTAGATACTTACGAAAATATGAAATGTCAATGCGGATATTCTTGTGGTGTGGAATGTTCGCTTCTTATTCGACTTTTCCTAAAACGGATTGACAGTATGCCGATCTGAAAAAAATAATAAGTACACTATACAATTTGAATATAGCAGATTTGCCGACACGATTGTGTCCATATAGTGAGTTTTTGACAAATTACTATCAAAATAATACCACTGATGACCCTCCTTCACCAAGCTTCGCAATCTTGTTGATACATGGAAACAATTTTACATAATACGGGATAATTCTGGAAGTTATATTGTTCAATGGGACACTTCTGTATGTAATCGTTACCTGGTAGTCAATGGGACACTTCTGTATGTAATCGTTACCCGGTAGTCAATGGGACACTTCTTTATGTGATCGTTACCTGGTAGTCAATGGGACGCTTCTGTATGTAATCGTTACCTGGTAGTCGATGGGACACTTCTGTATGTAATCGTTACCTGGTAGTCAATGGGACACTTATGTATGTAATCGTTACCTGGTAGTCAATAAGACACTTCTGTATGTAATCGTTACCTGGTAGTCAATGGGACACTTATGTATGTTATCGTTACCTGGTAGTCAATAAGACACTTCTGTATGTAATCGTTACCTGGTAGTCAGTGTGAGACTTCTGTATGTAATCGTTACCTGGTAGTAAATGGGACACTTCTGTATGTAATCGTTACCTGGTAGTCAATGGGACACTTCTGTATGTAATCGTTACCTGGTAGTCAATGTGAGACTTCTGTATGTAATCGTTACCTGGTAGTCAATGGGACACTTCTGTATGTAATCGTTACCTGGTAGTCAATGGGATACTTATGTATGTAATCGTTACCTGGTAGTCAATGGGACGCTTATGTATGTAATCGTTACCTGGTAGTCAATGGGACACTTCTGTATGTAATCGTTACCTGGTAGTCAATGGGATATGATAATGGCTTCATTGCGTAAAGGTTTGAACAATGAAAGTAAGTAAAAATCATGATAAAAAGACGGAACTTTAAGAGTTATGTGCTTTAATTGGTTTGTTAGTGTTCAAGAAATGTTGTTTTAGTGTGCAAGGGTTAGAGAGTCAAGGACTGTATGACACATTTGCCCAGATTTCTGTTAGTACTGCGCAGTTTGTTAATGTACCAGGGAGCAGGTTTCATTGTGTTGGAAGGAATGATATTTCGTCCGTGTCTTTTGCAGCAGAAGTGTCTGTGATACGTTTGGATCAAATGTGAGAGGAATGAATGTTTTTGGCGCCTTTTACGGTTGTGAGTGGTGGGCTAATTTGTATATATGCTATGAGAATGACTGAAGTTTTATGTACCATGTCTACCAATGAGTTTGTGTCGTGCTATCTGTATCTCAGTTGTTTGGGTACCTCGGCTATTATCAGTATTGTGTAGTTATGTTATCCATCAAGTTGTAATGTAGGGACGATAACAGATGTTTTATTATTCAATAGTATTTTAGGCTCTACTAAAAGCGCTTGTGTTGGACTTTGCCAAAATGTTAAAAGAAGTTTAATATGGTGATATCTGTCTGTTGTTTTTTGCTAGGTCTTAGATATATGTTATAAGTTTTGTTTTGCAATGTCTGAAAGATGTGAGCCCGTGTTTGACATTAAGTCTAATGCTGCTGTATTTGTGCATTGTACATTTTCCATTTAGTATATTTGGTTTGTTATGTGTCGATCTCATATTGAAACGCATTGTTCCAGTATAACTAAAGTGTGTATGCGTTTCCTTTGATTTGTTGTTTGTTCAGTTTGAGTTGGGTCCTCTTTAAGAGACCTCTGCACTTTGATACACTTTTAGTGGAAGCGTGTGGCTGTGTATTTAGTTGTCATGTTGTATTTTGATACATTGAAGGAAGATAATGAGGATGAAATCTGATTAAAACATCTGTTACATGGTTTCAGTAACTAAACTCCAGTTAATGAAGTCTGTTAACAGATGATTTTATTCAGATTTGTGACGATGTTGCAATCGTCAGGATGAAAATGCAATAGCCAATCGGCAATTGTATCCAGGACTTGTTAACGTTTTAATGTCTCTTGTCAGTAGTCCGCTGTTTTGTGTATGATGCTGTCCCCCGCGAAGACATGCTGTGTTTTCCATATCTTTTAAAATTATTTTAGAGAGAGGAGGGGGCAAACTGGGTTCTTTAGATTGCTCTAGAGTTACTAGTACTGTGACTGAATGTTTACCTTCAAGAAACACTCTCGGGGTGTGTCATCATTAAAAAAAACTGTAACACATAAGAGTGTTTCCATGTTATTTAGTAGTATTTTAGATTGAGCCAAAAGTCACAGTCGTTGACAACGTTCATATTGATGATATCTGTCTGACTGTTGATATTCTATGTGAGGTTTGTTTTGCAATATCTGAAAGATCTAAAACCATGTTGGTTGTGAGTCGTATAGTATACTATGGGTATTTATGGATGATTTAAAGTGACGCTAATGAGGATATGTTCATAGTTCGCATGACATGTGTGTTTCAGGTTTCGTAGGGAATCAATACTTTACCAGTGTACACGTACCTGGCACATTTGTCAACGTATTCAAGTGCTGCAAACACTTCAAACTTTATATTAAATGCCCAAATATTCAAAGCTTGCTATCCATTTACAGGTTTGGGTAACATTCAGTTGGAACGTTAAAAAGATATAGAAATTCCTTTCAAATCGCACACATAGGAATTAGATGAATCACGAGGGACGAACTGTGAATTCGTCATATCTGTTTGTCTCTGATGTAATCTAGAATGGATCCCTTGTAAGGTATGTAATCTCCCCTGACGATTCACCTAAACACGGATACAACAGAATAATTATAGCCAGGAAGTGTAGAATTTCGGATATCGACAAAGGATCTAAAAGAAATTAGTCTTTATGAAAACATTTAAGTTATCACACACGGATCCATGATTTCTATCAGTAAAATATTTTTCTATTTAAGTTGCTATTTCGCTCTAATGATTTCTTTGCATAATATCTGCAAAGAAAAGAGAGCTAAGTAAAAAATGCAGGGTCTACCTTTGAAGTTAATTCAAGTGTGCCATACAAAAAAACTCTTTGTATTCACTCGGCATATGTTTGAAAAGAAATATCACTCCCTACTTTCAACAAGAACTAAGACAAAATGAGGTAGATATAGGTATGTTGTTAAAGATATGTTATACCAAACAAAGTGCGAGCTGTGCAAATTCCTAATCTCTAACATTTTGATGATTTTTTACATTGTCGACTTTTTCTGAATAAACACTAACACTGAACATTTAAACCATAGGAAAGGCCTGTTTATGCTAAACGCATGTACCAGGAACTACCCGTGATCTAGTAAATTTTTCTTCCCTTCAGAATCACTTGGTTTCATTATGGTTATGATGTTCATGTTCCACTTCCCATTGTTTCAGTGTCTCCTTGGGTTAATTACATGTACCATTGTTATCCATTAGTATCTATATTTTGAATTCTAATATTGTCTTTGTGTATTTATACCATAGTTTTTCATTTTTTCGTTGTTTCATTTATAACATTTATCAGAGCAAATGTAATTTTGCTTTCATTGTTGATGTAAAGGAAAAACGGATATGACGTCATTACATTCAAAGATGGCGACATTCCAAGATTAGTCTTTCATCCGATGGACATACATTATGCCTTACTTTTCTATGAATATTGATTTAAGTAATAAATTGACATTATACATGTATGTTTTCTTGATAAGCTACATGCGAATATATTCGATGACCTGATTCGTTTTTTTTCCCCATTACTCCATGAAAAACATTTTCTTGTTTTTACAATCGTTAGTTTCCCTGTCATCGACACTAACATTCCGGCTCCCTGCTTAGGACGTTTACATGTCTTTGTTGATTCGCCTCTCTAGATCATGTTCTTAGCACCAAGAATTGTGGATAGTGATCGTTTAACTTTTTAACCGGGGTTTTCGATACGAGAACCTTACATCTACGCTTAGCAAACTTGTAATTTGTGTTTGTCATAATATCAAGATTTCAACCAATTGAAATTTCATGTTTAAAAAAACTGGGCACCATGTTTTGAATCGTAAGTAACCTATATAATCGTCTGAATGTTGTATTGTACATTCCCTACCTTCCGGAACACCTGGGTTGTCGGAATATTTTTGGAAATTCTTGATATCTCCTTTTGTTTGGTTTTCTCATCAGTTCCGAATGGTCTCTTTCTGTTTAGTTTTTTAAAATCAATTTTTGTCCATGTGAATAGTCAATGAGGTTTATATTTATTTTACATTGATCAACCTGGACCACATAAGCTATACTAAATCTATTTAAATCCTAAATATTATTATGGAGAATAGATTTCGTGATAGTTTGACATTATGTTATAATTCTAAATTTTAAAATAACAATTCGTTTTTCCCATTCCTTCCGGTGCAAACGTAACATGTGGTTTGGAGCCGTGTACTGTATAGAATGGGCGTGTCTGACCTAGTCAGGTTTGCCCAATTCCACGCACGACGTACTGTGATTGTTATTATGAGTAATTTTTTAATGAGACGGATAAACCCTTCATTGATGAGTGATTTCTTTAGGAATCACGCCGACACCACACATCCATACTGACATGAATATTGAATTATATGCCGTTGATTACTTATATATACAGTAAGGGTTATGCTTGTTTTGAACACAAACAGGTATTGAAATTGCTGGTATACAGAAACACACTCATTGCATCAGCAGTTCGGGGTAGTTCGCACGCTCCTGGACAGATATATAGACATCGTAACTGAACTGAAAGACATGAAAATACAAACTACAGTAATCAAATACAAAAAACAACATTGTAAACACACCCTAACAACATGTTGATACCCCGAATGGTCGATAGGACAAGTAGAACAACAAATAGATAAATAACAGCAATGCTAATGGCCCCAAGAAACAAAACGTACAAACACAGAAAAACCAACGGCATTGTCCAGATACATAAAATGGGTGTCTAACAACACATCAGCACGTCCATGCGACCACACTTTTTTAATTTCAATTCCTGTTTGTGCTCAAAACAAAAGCCATCTTATTCCGAAATGTATCTAAATATAAGTCTTTTAAACCAAAGCGTGAAATCAAATAACAATATGTGTTCCTTTCTTTCAAATGAAACCTACAGCTTAGACACAATGCTACACCCGTTTGTATAGAAATCTGTAGCTGTTATGCTGGGTGTGATATATGTATAGCTCTGTTTATTTGTATCAATTCCGCTTGTAGGGGTTCATTACGTAGCTTACGGTGTTGTGTCACACTATTGTTTCGAATATGTTTAACCACCTAATCCAATGTCACACGATATGAGCAGGTCTCCGTTCAATTTAAAATACGACTACTATGTACGAGTAAGTTCAGCTTGATTAAACCTGTATAGGTTCTTTAACGCATACCTAACAATTACCCAAACCGTACCCGACTTGTGGTTTGTATAATCTAAATCGTAGATACCTTGAATATCGACCGGGCTCCTAGTTGTCTTTTGTCCTTGGTCACGTGTTATTACTCGTTATTCACAGAGTATGGTGGTGTGGTAACACTTGTTATTGTTGAAGTCGATTTTACCACTAAGAACAAAATTGCGTCAACTGGGATAAGTCTGTTAAATTTGAAAGTTCTATCAGTCTAAGGAGATTTTAGCAGTTGTTTTAACATTCGAAACGCACCTATGTGACAAGGTAAGACTACGTTTTATTATCAGATCGTCGGCAAAACCTTGTGATTATTGTTAGTTCTACCCGGAAGCAAATTGTATTGAGACCACAACTGCATGATTATGCATTCTTACCTTTTACTTTTAGTAATATAAGAATCAAGTATTATCTATCTTACTGATCGATTCTTTAATGTTTGTTTATCGTTTCTATACTGAATGCTTTATCTTTGCATTTAATGATTATCGACAATCATTAATACATATAACACACCAATATTTATAATAAATATATATATCCCACCAATACTAATATATATCACAACTTATACATAGCACATCAACACTTATTCATAAAATACAAATACTATAAAGTACCAATACAATATTAATTATTAATACAACGATGCTATAAAAAACACCTATACTAATAAACAATAACCAAATACTATAACCAACTCAAATATATAACACATCAGGTTATAAACAACACCAATACTAATATACAATACACAGATACTATAACCAACTCAAATATATAACACATCTGGTTATAAACAACACCTATACTAATAAACAATAACCAGATACTATAACCAACTCAAATATATAACACATCAGGTTATAAACAACACCAATACTAATATACAATACACAGATACTATAACTAATACAAATATATAACACAATTGGTTATAAACAACATCAATACTAATATACAATACACAGATACTATAACCAACACAAATATATAACACATATGGTTATAAACAACACCAATACTAATATACAATACCTATGATACTTTAACCAACACAAATATATAACACAATCGGTTATAAATAACACTAATACTTATATACAATACACAGATACTATAACCAACTCAAATATATAACACATCAGGTTATAAACAACACCAATACTAATATACAATACACAGATACTATAACCAACACAAATATATAACACATCTGGTTATAAACAACACCAATACTAATATACAATACCTATGATACTTTAACCAACACAAATATATAACACAATTGGTTATAAATAACACTAATACTTATATACAATACACAGATACTATAACCAACTCAAATACATAACACATCTGGTTATAAACAACACCAATACTAATATACAATACACAGATACTATAACCAACACAGATATATAACACAATTGGTTATAAATAACACTATTACTTATATACAATACACAGATACTATAACCAACACAGATATATAACACAAATGGTTATAAATAACACTATTACTTATATACAATACACAGAAACTATAACCAACACAGATATATAACACATCTGGTTATAAACAACACAAATACTAATATACAATACACAGATACTATAACCAACTCAAATATATAACACATCTGGTTATAAACAACACCAATACATATATACAATACATAGCAACTATAACCAATACAACTATATAACACATGTGGTTATAAACAACACCAATACTTATATACAATACACAGATACTATAACCAACACAAAGATATAACACATCTGGTTATAAACAACACCGATACTAATATACAATACGCAGACACTATAACCAACTCAAATACATAACACATCTGGTTATAAACAACACCAATACATATATACAATACATAGCAACTATAACCAATACAACTATATGACACATGTGGTTATAAACAACACCAATACTTATATACAATACACAGATACTATAACCAACTCAAATATATACCACATCTGGTTATAAACAACACCGATTCTAATATACAATACACAGACACTATAACCAACTCAAATACATAACACATCTGGTTATAAACAACACCAATACTAATATACAATACACAGATACTATAACCAACACAAATATATAACATATCTGGTTATAAACAACACCGATACTAATATACAATACGCAGACACTATAACCAACTCAAATACATAACACATCTGGTTATAAACAACACCAATACTTATATACAATACACAGATAATATAACCAACACACATATATAACACATCTGGTTATAAACAACATCAATACTATATAACACATCTGGTTATAAACAACACCAATACTAACATACAATACACAGATACTATAACCAACACAGATATATTACACATCTGATTATAAACAACACCAATACTAATATACAATACACAGATAATATAACCAACACAAATATATAACACATATGATTATAAACAACACCGATACTAATATACAACACACCAATACTGTAAGCAACTCAAATACATACAATAATAACACACGAATATTTATGTGACGTTCATATTTGACATTGATATTCGACACGCTAATTAATACCTGGCCTGTTTTTGTAGACATTAATCTGTAGTGAAAAATCAGCCTGATTAAAATTGTGTTTTGTCTTCACAGGGTATCGTAGAGGTATAGCTAGTTATTGTTGAAGAACGAAGTTGCATCAACCGGATATAGAATTTGAAGGTTTGAAAACTTTATGAGTCTAATAAAGGAAATTGAGCATGTTTTTTATAATTACGATATACCTATGCATTGCGGTAATTACGTCACGTAATATGATTTTCACCTATCCTGTTTTTTCGATATCGTTAGTAGTACCCGGAAGTGAAGTGAACTTAACAATATTTGTTTGTTCATCCATATATTTGACTATTAAAGCCCACAGATTGCCAACGCAATGTATCTTACTACTGGGTGCTTGAATTTCCTTCAAGCATTTTTATTGTGCATACCACCTCTGGTGTATTGCCGCTGATAATATAAATTTATAACCTAAGCAAACACAACCCCCTTAAGTGTGATATAAAGCCGATCTATCAATGGCGTGTTGATTGTTAAAATATTGAAAATTTACACTCACATTGAAATGCATTTTCCATTTGCATTCATTATATTCATTGCATTCATTGCGTCGTTAAGGATCCACGCACCACGGCCTAAAACTGTTAATATGAATTTGTACCGGCGTGACTTTATCATAATAAGTCATTACTGAAAAGAATATCCTGTTGTACTTTTAAAACATTTTGTTTATTAAGAAAAGTATTTTGTCGGTAAAAATACATCGGGACCGAACCGGGATTCGCACTTTGAATCTCTGATTGTAATGATGTCGCTCTAACCAAATTAAATGAGATAGCTGATCGGTGGTTATTCCTACTTCAGTTCTACCCAAATTAAGCGGGTCTTATCATAATGATAGTACGTGTGAAAAAAACGTTAACTACTGTCCAATTCGTTAGTTTGTTGTATGCAATAGGATAGGGATCCTTAGTTCCCTAATACACATTACACAGTATCAACATATAGTATACCAATCGTCGTTTAGGAATGCCTTATTGATTTAAAGGTTTTAAAAAGGGGTACGTTTGTTTTATTAACGGATCAAGGAAAAGGCAAACAAACAGTAATGTGGGTATTGCTCTTCTATGTATATTAACAGCATTATACTCAGGTACTCATATTAAATCACTGTCAACATTTACACAAACAAAGATGCCTACAGTTGACAAATGGCTTAAATAACAGCATAAAATGCTGACGACTGGAATCATGCAACTTCCCCGTTACAAGAAATTTGTTTTGGTTTGTTAGACATACAGCTGTCTAGCGAGACTGACTACCAGTAAACTAGCTAGACTGACAACCAGTCTCCTAGCTAGACTGACTATCAGTCTCCTAGCTAGACTGACTACCAGTCCACTAGTTTGACTAAATACTAGTACCCTAGCTAGACTGACTACCAGTCCCCTAGCTAGACTGACTTCCAGTCCACTTGGTAGACGACTAACATTTCCCTAGCTTGACTAAATACTAGTCCCCTAGCTAGACTGACTACCAGTACACTAGCCTGACTGAATACTAGTCTCCTAACTAGGCTGATTACAAGTCATCTAGCTAGTCTGTCTAACAGTAAACTAGCTAGACTGACTATCAATAAATTAGCTAGATTGACTGCCAGTCCAATAGCTAGACTGACCACCAGTCCCCTAGCTAGACTGAATACTAGGCTCTTGCTAGACTGACCACCAGTCCCTTAACTAGACTGACTTCAAGTCTCCTAGCTAGACTGACTTCCAGCACCCTAGCTAGACTGACTACCAATCCACTAGCCTGACTGAATACTAGTCTCTTGATAGACTGACTACCAGTACCCTAGCTAGACTGACTACAAGTCCCCTAGCTATAGTGACTACCAGTACCCTCGCTAGACTGACCACCAGTCCCATAGCTAGACTGACTACCAGTCTCATAGCTAGACTCACTACCAGTCCACTAGCTAGACTGACCACCAGTCCCCTAATTAGACTGACTTCCAGTCTCCTAGCTAGACTGACTGCCAACACCCTAGCTAGACTGACTACCAGTCCCCTAGTTAGAGTGACTACCAGTTACACAACTAGACTGACTACCAGTCCCCTAGCTAGACTGAATACTAGTCCCTTGCTAGACTGACCACCAGTCCCCTAGCTAGACTTACTACCAGTCTCCTAGCTAGACTGACTACCAGTCCACTAGCTTGACTAAATACTAGTACCCTAGCTAGACTGACTACCAGTCCCCTAGCTAGACTGAATAACATTTTCCTAGCTTGGCTGAATACTAATCCCCTAGCTAGACTGACTACCAGTCCCCTGGCTAGACTGACTACCAGCTCCCCTAGGTAGACTGACTAACATTTCTCTAGCTAGACTGAATACTAGTCCTCTAGCTAGACTGACTGCCAGTCCCCTAGCTAGACTAAATTCCAGTCCACTTGGTAGACTGACTAACATTTCCCTAACCTGACTAAATACTAGTCCCCTATCTAGACTGACTACCAGTCCACTAGCCTAACTGAATACTAGGCTCTTGCTCGACTGACCACCAGTCCCCTAACTAGACTGACCACCAGTCCCCTAACTAGACTGACTTTAAGTCTCCTAGCTAAACTGACTCCCAGTACCCTAGCTAGACTGACTACAAGTCCCCTAGCTATAGTGACTACCAGTTACCTAGCTAGACTGACCACCAGTCCCCTAGCTAGACTGACTTCCAGTCCCCTAGCTAGACTGAATACTAGTCCCTTGCTAGACTGACCACCAGTCCCCTAGCTAGACTGAATATAAGTCCCTTGCTAGACTGACCATCAGTCCCCTAACCAGACTGACTTCCAGTCTCCTAGCTAGACTGACTGCCAGTCCCCTAGCTAGACTGAATACCAGTCACTTGCTTGACTGACCACCAGTCCACTAGCTAGACAGACTACCAGTCCACTAGCTTGACTAAATACTAGTACCCTAGCTAGACTGACTACCAGTCTCCTAGCTAGACTGAATACCAGTCACTTGCTTGACCGACCACCAGTCCACTAGCTAGACTGACTACCAGTCCACTAGCTTGACTAAATACTAGTACCCTAGCTAGACTGACTTCCAGTCCCCTAGCTAGACTGAATACAAGTCCCTTGCTAGACTGACCACCAGTCCCCTAGCTAGACTGAATATTAATCCCTTGCTAGAATGACCACCAGTCCCCTAGCTAGACTGATTACCAGTCTCCTAGCTAGTCTGACTCCCAGTCCACTAGCTAGACTGACTACCATTCTACTAGCCTGTCTAAATATTAGTACCCTAGACTGACTACCAGCTCCCCTAGGTAGACTGACTTCCAGTCCACTTGGTAGACTGACTAACATTTCCCTAACCTGACTAAATACTAGTCCCCTATCTAGACTGACTACCAGTCCACTAGCCTGACTGAATACTAGGCTCTTGCTCGACTGACCACCAGTCCCCTAACTAGACTGACTTTAAGTCTCCTAGCTAAACTGACTTCCAGGCCCCTAGCTAGACTGACTACAAGTCCCCAGTTACCTAACTAGACTGACCACCAGTCCCCTAGCTAGACTGACTACAAGTCCCCTAGCTATAGTGACTACCAGTTACCTAACCAGACTGACTTCAAGTCTCCTAGCTAGACTGACTCCCAGTACCCTAGTTAGACTGACAACCAGTCCACTAGCCTGACTGAATACTAGTCTATTGATAGACTGACTATCAGTACCCTAGCTAGACTGACTAACATTTCCATAGCTAGACTAAATACTAGTCCCCTAGCTAGACTGACTACCAGTACACTAGCCTGACTGAATACTCGTCTCCTAACTAGAATGATTACAAGTCATCTAGCTAGTCTGTCTAACAGTAAACTAGCTAGACTGACTACCAATAAATTAGCTAGACTGACTGCCAGTCCAATAGCTAGACTGACCACCAGTCCCCTAGCTAGACTGAATACTAGGCTCTTGCTAGACTGACCACCAGTCCCTTAACTAGACTGACTTCAAGTCTCCTAGCTAGACTGACTCCCAGCACCCTAGCTAGACTGACTACAAATCCACTAGCCTGACTGAATACTAGTCTCTTGATAGACTGACCACCAGTCCCCTAGCTAGACTGAATACTAGGCTCTTGCTAGACTGACCACCAGTCCCTTAACTAGACTGACTTCAAGTCTCCTAGCTAGACTGACTCCCAGCACCCTAGCTAGACTGACTACAAATCCACTAGCCTGACTGAATACTAGTCTCTTGATAGACTGACTACCAGTACCCTAGCTAGACTGAATACTAGTAACCTAACTAGATTGACTTCCAGTCCCCTAGCTAGACTGTCTACCAGTTACCTAACAAGACTGACCACCAGTCCCCTAGCTAGACTGAATACTAGTCCCTTGCTAGACCGACTACCAGTCTCCTAGCTAGACTGACTACCAGTCTCCTAGCTAGACTGACCACCAATACCCTAGCTTGACTGACTGCCAGTCTCCTAGCTAGACTGACTGCCAGTCCAATAGCTAGACTGACTACCAGTACCCTCGCTAGACTGACTACTAGACTGACTACCAGTCTCCTAGCTAGACTAACTACCAGTCCACTAGCTTGACTAAATACTAGTACCCTAGCTAGACTGACTTCCAGTCCCCTAGCTAGACTGAATACAAGTCTCTTGCTAGACTGACCACCAGTCCCCTAGCTAGACTGAATATTAGTCCCTTGATAGAATAACCACCAGTCCCCTAGCTAGACTGACTACCAGTCTCCTAGCTAGTCTGACTACCAGTCCACTAGCTAGACTGACTACCAGTCCACTAGCTTGACTAAATATTAGTACCCTAGCTAGACTGACTACCAGTCCCCTAGACAGACTGACTAACATTTTCCTAGCTTGACTGAATACTAGTCCCCTAGGTAGACTGACTACCAGTCCCCTGTCTAGACTGACTACCGGTCCCCTAGGTAGACTGACTAATATTTCCCTAGCTAGACTGAATACTAGTCCCCTAGCTAGACTGACTACCAGTACCCTAGCTAGACTGACTACCAGCTCCCCTAGGTAGACTGAATACTAGCCCCTTGCTAGACTGACCACAAGTCCCCTAACTAGTATAATTATTGCATAAAGAGTATGTATTACTGTATGTAGCTTATGTAGGTGTGTAGCGTATGGGTAACTGTGTGTAGGGTATGTATTATTGTATGTAGCGTACACATTACTATTTTTAGCGTATGTATGTAGCGTATCAATTACTGTATGTATTGTATGAATTACTGTACGAACGTATATATGCTACTCGTATTTTATTTAGGATCACCTATATTTTGAAAAGAAAACAGAAAGTTAGAAAGGATATTATATTTTCCTTCCTTACTGTTTTGGGCGAATATGTTAGCCTTCCAAATCAACGCTTTTCCACGTGTACACCCCTTTCAAAAGCTAAGCTAGGCTAAGTAAGGCGTTGTTGAACTTGTTAAGGAAATCAATTTGATGAATATTCTTTGCGTGTTTTTGTTTTAATATGGCACAGAATCGAACCAGACAACGGTTAAATGACGGTGAAATAAATAGGGGCTTCGGAATGTTGCAAGCTAGCATGTCTCAACGTCAGGTTGCATCAGACCTTGGGGTGTCTCAAAGTGTGGTGGCAAGAATGTGGAATCGTTTCCAAACTAACTGGAACCCTTCCACTCAGACACTTAGGAACCATCTCCATGAGGCTGGTTTAAGGTTCATGTAGACCAGCAATACGAGTTCCCTTAACTGCCCGCCATGTTAGGGACCGATTAGATTTGACTCAAGCTCACAGCACTTGGACTTCAGGAATGGGAACTGGTTCTTTTTACTGACAAGTCCAGATTCTGTAACGACTTCACCGACAGGCGCGTTAGAGTATGGAGACAACCTGGGGAGAGGTTCCAGACAGGTAACGTTGTAGAACATGACCGATATGGCGGACGTTCAGTGATGGTGTGGGGAGGCATAGGCCTCCGTGGGAGACTGACCTCCATGTCTTCCATTATGGTACCCTTACGGTTCGGATTTACTGCAATGACATCCTTGATGCCTATGTCAGACCCTACGCTGGTGCTATCGGCCCTGGCTTCATCCTTAAGGACGATAATGCTAGACCACATAGAGCAAGGGTGACTGAGCAGTATCTACAGCAAGAGACTATTCACCGAATAGATTGGCCAGCCCGCTCGCCGGATCTAAATCCCATCGAGCATGTGTGGGACATGCTGCAGACAGCTCTCTCTGCCAGAAATGTTCAACCAAGAACGCTCCAGGAGCTGGGAACAACTTTAGTAGCTGAGTGGAACGCTGTCCCACAAAACCGGATACGCGATCTCATTCGGGGCATGCGCAGACGTTGTGAAGCTGTAATTGATGCTTATGGCCGTCACAACTGATACTAAAACAGTTTCTGTTTATTTAGGATGAGTTTTGTTCAATTTCAGTTTTATAGTGAATACCTCGTTGTTACCAATTTTAACCCTTTTCCTGTGGCTCATTTTCCGACTGTAACTACGATAATTAAAAGAACAATCAATTTTTCATAAGTAATCTCAGTATAACAAAACAAAATATTCATTTTCACATATGCCCAAAAATAAAAGTGATCCTTCACAAAATGTGAGTAGTACATCTGTATATATTATGTAGCGTATAGACTATGTATGTAGCGAATGCAGTACTGTTAGAAGCGTATACATTACTATTCGTAGCGTGTGCATTACCTTATACAATTTATGTATTACAGTGAACGGCTTATGTATAACTTAAGATAGTTAGTAAATAACCGTACACACCGTGTTTTAACCCTATACGCATTACGTATATTTATCTGAACCCTGTACGTTAATAACCCAGTCCAATTTGAACATAACTCTGTACAGGGTATGTTCATAACCCGTTGCGGAGTATGTAAATAATACTGTTCGCGATTTAAAATAATCATTAAGACATGTTCTCTGTTAATGCCCGTGTGCAGACTATTTAAAATACCATGTAGAATGGATATTAATGACTCATTATGTGAACAATCTTGACCAGAGTATAAATACCCCCCCCCCCCCCCCCCCCCCCCCCCCCCNACCCTGTTATATGTGTAGATAAATATAACCTTGTGAGTTTTGGTTTGTGTTTTACGTACTATTAACATGCATGGTTTTGGTTGTGGAGGAACGCTAGAGTACCCAGATAAAACCCACAGATCTGCGACCAGTATCTGCCGACTGCCCCTGGTAGGCATCGAACAGTGGAGGGCTAGTGATCGTAGATGGTCAGAGGCCTTAACCAGCTGTCAACCAATGCGGCCCGAAATAGCATTGTACCCTGTATGCAAATAACCTATCTACAGTGTGTGGTAACCCTGTACATAATATAAAACTAGCCATGTACACAGTATGTAAATAATCTTGCACGGAGTATTAAAACCCTTGTCAATGGTATGTAACGTGTAGGTAGTATCAAAACGCCACATTGCACTTATTATGTAAATTATCCTGTATACAATACTGAGTCTTTTAATTAACAGGTAGAGTTTCAAGGACTGATTTCAGTGCATGTACATTTGTTACATACGTTCACATATACAGCATATCTGATTTAGTAGAATTTATTATTAAGATAAGAATTGTCAAGTTATGTGTTTTTTTATGTTGACAACTGTGAGCATGAGGCATTTTATAGGACGTTTTATTCATGAAATCATTATTTTGTTACTGTACATACTTTGCCAATACCATTATCAATACGTTTCAGTCTGTTAAATTTCAGTTTATTGCACACAACCTTGCACTCATTAATTGATATGAATTATAAAGTCTTCCTATATTTAAGTATGATTTCACGTTTTTCGTATAACATTGAATTAACATAACTATTCCTTTAACACGGGTTCTCTATCATTTCAGATCGAGCCATATTGACAAGGCATCATGGGGAACAGTGTCAACGTAGCAGGCCTAGCAGAGGAATTCCAAGTATCGCAGGAGGAAATTGTAGAATTGAAGAGGATTTACAAAGAAAACTGTGGAGGAAGTCGTTTTTTGTCTCGAGATAAATTCCGAAAGGTGTACAATAAAGTATTTCCTGGAGATGCATCATCGTTTGCTGACATCATGTTCAATAAATTTGACACAGACGGTGACGGCAAGGTTGACATGAGAGAGTTTATTGTAGGCCTACTGATGAGCGACGCAAAAAACGTAGATCAGAAAATAAAGTTTGCATTCGAAATGTACGATATCGATAAATCCGGAACAATATCTCGGGATGAAGTTATACAGATATCACAGGTAAGCTCCACACATATCATAACGAATCAGAGGTGAGTTTCGCATACAGATATCACAGGTAAGCTTCGCATCCATTATAAAGAATCAGAGGTAAGCTTCGCATACAGATATCACATGTAAGCTCCACACACATTATAAAGAATCATAGGTAAGCTTCGCATATTTATTTCATACTTACTAATAAATACGTTGTTTTTTTTTGTATATGCGATACGACACAATTGCTCTTACCCATATCAGCCCTCGCCGTATCACACCTCAAAACCCGTATCAGCCCGCAAAAATCAGCCCGCAAAACCTGTATCACACCTCTTTTGGAATTTTTTCGTTTTTCAATATTTCAAAAGAAAAATAGCTTAAGATAGTAGTTTTATTAGTAAGTATGTAATAAACAGAATAAAACATGTCTTTTTCCATTTCACACCAAGCATCAACCCTCGACCAATATCAGCCCTCGGGCCTTCGCCCTTGTGCTGATATTTCAGTCTCGGGTTGATAATGGGTGTGATATGGAAAAAGGCATGTTTCATTCTCTATCTAATACTGATACAATGGTTAAGTTTAGAAGGGTTTAAAGATAAGCTCCACATACTTTATAACGAATAGGAGGTTAGCTTCGCGTACAGATATCATAGGTAAGTTTATACGGGTTTAAAGATAAGCTCCACATACTTTATAACGAATCGGAGGGTAGCTTCGCGTACAGATATCATAGGTAAGTTTATACGGGTTTAAAGATAAGCTCCAAATATTTTATAACGAATCGGAGGGTAGCTTCGCGTACAGATATCATAGGTAAGTTTATACGGGTTTAAAGATAAGCTCCACATGTTTTATAACGAATAGGAGGTTAGCTTCGCGTACAGATATCATAGGTAAGTTTATACGGGTTTAAAGATACGCTCCAAATACTTTATAACGAATCGGAGGGTAGCTTCGCGTACAGATATCCCAGGTAAGTTTATAAGGGTTTAAAGATAAGCTCCATATACTTCATAATGTTTAACGATAAGCTCCATATACTTTAAAGCGTTTAAAGATAAGCCCCGTACACTTCATAAGGTTTAAAGATAAGCCCCGTACACTTCATAAGGTTTACAGATAAACTCCATATACTTCATAAGGTTTAAAGATAAGCTCCATATACTTTATAACGTTTAACGATAAGCCCCACAAACTGGTTTAACGACTTTATAACGAATCAGAGGTAAGCGTTACACAATTTATAAGATTAACAGGTGTGCACTATATAATGATATCACAGGTAGGTTTTATGTTTATTTATAGTTTACTTAGTGTCCTGTATCAAAGGATTGATCGAGGCTAAGGTCGATGTCGCTTATGTCTGTATATCGTAGAAAACAAGTAAAGCTTCATACAATAGCAGTTACTTTAAAGTAAAACTAAATATGGACTGTTCAGACAGGCTTATTTGGACAGCCAGGTAAGTTATACCTGTAAAACTATATTTAAGGATTGCAACAATAGAAATGCCCCACATATATAACAAAGATGAAATTTCTACTTTCACACCTATTCACATTTATTATGTACGGTAGGAAATGCGTATACTTGTGTGTGTATAGTTACATGTCTGCCCTTTACAAACTAGGATATTTAAAACTAGTGTAAATATTGGCAATGAATTTGTATGCACTAGTTTTCGTCTGCCTTCTATCATACGTTTGAGATGTAATTGTAAACGTGTTTATAATGCTACCAACAAAACGTCTTTGTGTTTTTCTCAAGGAACTTGATTGTGTATTTTTTTCCTACGCAGGCCTACTCGCGGATGTATAATACAGATGACGGACCTACGGTCGCTGACAGGTTGTTTAGGTTTATGGACAAGAATGATGACGACGAAATTTCGTTCGAAGAATTCGATGAAGCAGCACGTAACAACAAAGAAATCCTTAACCTCCTTTTCCCCAGACCCCCGGAGCCTGTGTAACAAAGAAATCATTAACCTCCTTTTCCTCAGACCACCGGAGCCTGTGTAACAAAGAAATCCTTAACCTCATTTTCCCCAGACCCCCGGAGCCTGTGTAACAAAGACATATTTAACCTCCTTTTCCCCAGACCCCCGGAGCCTGTGTAACAAAGAAATCCTTCACCTCCTTTTCCCCAGACCCCCGGAGCCTGTATAACAAAGAAATCCTTAACCTCCTTTTCCCCAGACCCCCGGGGCCTGTGTAACAACAAAGAAATCCTAAACCTCATTTTCCCCAGACCCCCGGAGGGGGTGTTCTCGTTTCCCCCACTTTTTATATAACAAAGGAAAATGTTGATTTAGGAAGACCATGGCAAACCAATTATAGTCTGTTTTATACTTACCCCACAGGTAACTTACCTGTGTAAAAGTTACCTGTGCGACTTGTAGCTTTGTTGGGTAAAAATAGGGTTTTAATACTTTTTTGAGGTTTAAATATCTTTATATGTAATCGATATATTTGTATACTTATACATATGTAGAGTTTACAGTCAAATATTTACATTACACTTTTAAACAGATAATATAGAATATAACAGAACTACATAAGAGTTCACAATATATTACAGTTTTAAAATACATTACCAATATTCACATATTAAGAATAGTAAAGTTTAATAATAGCAATCTCAAATTGACCCCCTCAAATGTATATCATATCTCCAATTTAAAGTCCAAGTCCAACAGCCAAGAGGCAGATGTTGTTATCTATCCCAAATGTAAGAGATGTTATCTTTATTTGATACTTATATATCATGTATTGTGAATTACGGGTGTGAAGTATGGAGTTACAGTCCTGCACCGCAGATTGAAAATATACATTTATTATTTTTGAAAACCGTATTGGGTGTCAGGAAAACAGTAAATAATGCCATGTTTTATTTTGAACTTGGTCGTTACGCTTTGCATATACAGCGTAGGATTTCTATTGTAAAGTACTGTCTGCAAATATTAAAGACTAATAACTGTATTTTGAGGGCCTGTTACGATGAACTTTTAGAGCTTTATAACAGGAAACCAAATTGTAAAGCAAATTGGGTTTATCATCTGAGACGTGATTTGTGTACGTTGGGTTTTGGAGATGTGTGGTTGGCACAATGTGTACCAAATGAGAAATCTTTTTTATTATTATATATACAACGCATAAAGGATAGTTTTATTCAGGAAATGAGAAACATATTCGAGACATCTTCAAAATGTTTGTTGTATAAACACATTGTTGACCGTTTTGATCTACAATGGTATTTTACAAAACCGCTATTTAGAAAAAATAAATGTATTCTTGCGAAATATAGATTGCAAGCACATAACCTTAATATAGAGAGAGGTAGATATAATGCAGTGCCTCGAAACCAGAGATTGTGTACTTTATGTGATCTTGGAGATGTCGAGGATGAGTTTCATTTCATTCTTATGTGTCCTGTGTTTTTAGAATTAAGAGTATCGTATATCAAGCCATATTATCGTATTCGTCCTTCTGTGTTTAAATTAATAGAGCTACTGTCTAGCAAAAATTTTAAACTTATTAGAAATTTAAGTAAGTACTTGATTCAGGCAACTGTTAAGAGAAGTCGTATATTATGAAATATAAGCTGTATCAAATTCTTGCTATAAACGTTTTGTTACTGTATAATGCGATTGAGATCTATGTCTTTTATTTCACAATAAGTTATAATCTCATTTCATTATATAATATATAGTACTCGTTCTACCTTCATGTTGAGGTTGTATGATTGACTTTGAAGTTTTGTTATTTCCTAGAAATTTGATTAGATTAAGGCTTTATTTGTATTATTTCATAAACAACTAAATTATGCAACTAAATTAGGCTTCATAAGAGTCCGCTAAGTTACCTTAGGAAAACCTTAAAGTTCCCCCAAACTGATGACAATTTCATAATTTATAAATATTATGTATTGAATCTATTGCATATGTTCTCGGCCATTGTACAAGATATTTGTTAAGTATTTATCTATATGTATATTTCTGTACGCCTATATGCAATGTGCATTTGGTAATGAATTGAATTGAATTAGCATAGGCCGTGATCACTTTTAGCTCACATGGATGGAAATGATAGCTTGGATAATTATAGATGTTCAATGATTTTTATGATAGTTATAAGATACTTATAACATCTAGTAATTTTGATTAATTAACTGATTAATTAGCTGTTAAACATCACACTCTTAGTCACACATTACATTCTTACATTTTGTACAAGGTAATGTAGGCATCTTATTAAATGTTACAATAATAAAGATTATTTAATAAATAGTTATATTAATATTTTTAAAGTTCCAGAAAATGAAATAACACATTTCATCTTATCATCTTATCAGCAGCACAAGGACTACAAAATGGATATATATAATACTGAATATATATATTTATATATATGATTAATATTTAAATAATTTTAACATTTATCATTACAAATCTGAAAAAACTTATATAATGTTTTTTTTAATTAAATATGATAAAACACCACCTTAGATAGAAGTTTTAATAAAAATTTCTAGGAAATAACAAAACTTCAAACCACAGGTAACAACACAGGTAAACACAGGTAAAAGCACAGGTAAGTACTGCCCATACTACTTAGAAACAGACTATAATCCTTCTAACAACATTATTCCCCCCATGTTATTTTAAAAAGTGGGGGAAACGAGAACAAGCCCCCCGGAGCCTGTGTAACAACAAAGAAATCCTAAACCTCCTTTTCCCCAGATCCCCGGAGCCTGTGTAACATTGGAGTTTTATTACCGTAATTATAAGTCATTAGGAAATAAGGGGGAAAACTACACATGTTAGTGAAATACTTACACAGACGCGTCAGAACATGTCAACAATGCGTAAGCTTTGCATGCAAAATGTCGTGTTTTGTAAGTGTAAAACTGATACTAGTGGTGATCAAGTTGTCAGTGCTTGAAGTATTCAAAGCACATTGACGGTTTTCAAATGTGTTGTTTTTCTTTGGTGCAAGCAATCACACTTACTTGACTCAATACTCACATTTATTTGTAAAAGTGTTAGTTTATGTCTTTTTGTCAATACCTTGTTTTTCAGGTTGAATAATAGGCTAATTACGTAGAATTATTTATTTTTCAATCTTAACATATATGTCATTGCTTTCGAACATACCAAAACGTCAAAGCCTTCATTCATTTCATTAGTTTTTTCGGCCTCAAAAGATTTCAATATTGTAGCTAATTAAATAGGTTACTTAGACAAAAAGACAAAATTAACCTGATTTTGATTTTATAATATACCGACAATCTACATATATTGTACATTATGTTCTTGTATATAACATAGACTTTGGTTTGCTGTCATATTTACGTAATCATGTGAATGCTCTCTAACTAGAGACTTGTATTTATCGCTCACTGGATCTACTATTTGTCTCATTCAAAATGTAAGTTTGAACATTCTTATTTTTCAAATGACATTTGATATAGCTTCTATTCTAGCTAGATAAAATCAAATATGATTCAAAACTGCACAGGAGGTTCCTTATCGGGCCTTATCTACTGGTCCTAAATCACCTAGCAAATACCTCCACATGTACATGTATGAGAGTCTGCGTGGCTGAATGTAACTATTCTGTTTTTCGTCAGGATCGTGATTTCAACAGCATTTTTATCTATAGTGTCACCTCACTTGAATGTTCCATAGCAGACACAGTGACCTGCCTCCAACCAAGTTTTGAGAACACGAGAAATACTCTTTCTCTGAAAAGCCATGCTGCAACAAATATGGGAACCGAACCCTGGTCGTCTGCACGAAACACTTGAGTGTTGCTGCGAAACTCACCTTATAGCTTTATTGTTTAGCGACAAGGCTGGATGTCCTGCTTTTTGTCGTGCAAGCATGTAATAGTGTTACTTGTCCGTTAACAGTGTCCCCTTTTCGGCGTTAGCAATACACACAGTATTTACATTTTGTAACTGTCATGTTTAGTGGTTATACTAGAAAATAGCAACGGAATAGAACAATCGAACTTATAATAATTAATATCTAGTTTGTAACGTTCGACACATCATCGAGAATATCGGCAGCTTAATTGTAGTTGTTATTCTAAGCCATACTCTTCATAAGGCAGAAAGTTAAACATTTCTTTATAATACAATGTGGCTTTTATTCAGTGCGAGCAAACAAGGAAACCCATATCAAGTATTTATCCACGCATAACGCATATGATTGTAATGAAACAAGTAACAATGGAGTGACATCGTTAGTTCAAGGTGTGAGCTTAATATGCCTTAGTTTTCTTTGTCTGTTTCTACTTCATGTTTTCAACAAAATGCATTACTAGTATTTCACGACGATACGGTATTACATCACCAAAAGAGCTTCAAACTAACTTTTATTTGTATTAAAGAGGACATGTTTGTATGCCTAAATTTTAATCACATGGTTGGGGTTTTACATACAATAGAGACAAATTTATAAAATGAATAAAAAAAATATCATATACATGTGTATTGTAAGATTAGACTCGGACACACTCGTAATTGCACACATATACACGTTTGCAAAGGTTACAGTGTGCCA
The DNA here is from genome assembly GCF_002113885.1 of Mizuhopecten yessoensis. Taxonomy (NCBI): domain Eukaryota; kingdom Metazoa; phylum Mollusca; class Bivalvia; order Pectinida; family Pectinidae; genus Mizuhopecten; species Mizuhopecten yessoensis. The sequence goes on from NW_018407519.1 coordinate 465,445, forward strand.
ACCATGAATTAAACTCTATAGCTGTTTTGTTCTTCTTTGACACATTTGAGATGCTAGAGCCAAAAAGGTGACACTTAATAACAATTTATTGATATTAATCATTTATTGTAATACTATCAATACAATCTCGTTCTATTTTAGTGTAGTAAGACTAGACTTACTCAAGTTTAAACTGTAAAGAATGACACAGATCTGGCTGTGACTGGACTTAACATTGCTTTGGTATCGGTTGAAATTAAAAAAATATATTCAATTTTCAGCCATCAGAGATTGAGTTTGTATCTAGTCCCACACCCAATTATAATGTATCATATTACATTTAACATAATCACGTTCCTTACCAAACAGCTTTAACTATAACATATATGACTAATTAAATGTTTTCATAAACATCTGTATACATTTTGATAGGGTTGTTTTTTAAGATAGCTAAGATGTTAACATGCTTGCAATGATTATATTATGGTTTGTTCTTTGTATAGCTCATTATATTGCTCAACATACCTCGGCGTGACAAGGTAGGGGAGACAACCCGGTTTACTCTCTATATATATATATCGACCACATAAGTACAAGGAGTAATAGCATATTTTGATTTAAGTTGGCAAACAAATGTCCTGAAAGACAACAGGGACAGACAAACCTTACTTGTTTACTATTAAACTAAAGGAATCTTTGCTGACAGCTTATTGTAAATTTTATCACGGAAACACAATTAATATAAATCAAAGATAGTTTTTTACATTTGTATACATTTTAATTTTCCTTTAAAATCATTAACAGTTAAATACTTTGCAAACAGGCCACTGTTTTACGTCAAACAAAGTGTGATTTTTCAAGTCAAAATTTGAACTAGTTTTGAAAACGTTTGAAGTGATACTTATTACACATCTGATTTTGAGAATTTAGAGCGTTCTTAATCTTAAGTGAATTTGTGATTCTGTGACCAGTTAGATTATATTGTAGCTCTTTATGTTCCTAATTGATATCACATCAATATGTAGTTATATAAGATATATACTTTTTCATTTCTTTCAAACATGTTTTATTGACACTGATTAGTCAAAGTTCTTACAGTTTACTAGGCCTTCCCAAATCTATACTTTAAAATATGAAAACAAAATTATTTATGGTAGCTCATTTAATAACTATATAATATATCTTAAAAAATATGGGATACATCTCATATCATGTATGGTATATATTAAATAAGATATGTAAGACATCTAATATAAATCAGACGTTGCTATTTTATATAAGATATGTTATCCATTATATAAGATATGTTATACATTATATAAGATATGTAATACATAATATAAGATATGTAATACATACATAAATGGTCGTATACAATTATAAGACATACATGATCGACATCGCCAATTTTGTTTGTCATAATGTTCTTTGAGTTTATAGTTGCCTTATGTAGTATATGTTGATATTCGTATATTTGAATGACAGAATGGATCCCAGTGTGGTTTGAACCAGTAGTTTTATATAATACATGAATCTCAGAGTATTGTTGCAGTTGTAGACTTCCGGTTTATTGTGGTCCGTAACGGATCCTATTTTGAAAATCATAGTACAATTTCAATGAATCTGGATGTTGGGCTGATTAAATTCATGTCAAATATCACCTGGTCTTTGATTTGCATTCTTTATGTAACACGATACTACTCACTATCCATGTATCCCCACATCACCACTGTACAATGCATGTACTTCCTTATAAATAACAATCAACAAAACTGAAACTATGTTTATAAGAGCGCAGCTTTCTATTCTCTGATACAAGTATGAACAAACGCTCAAACGGCCTTTATTCCTAAAAACATGCACTTAGAAGTAATGATCGCCTTGGGTTTATACAGAAACAAAATTGTGGTGTGAGGCTACTGTAATTTGTGGGAGCTACACATAAGCCTGATTTACAATACCATAGCAAGCACGCTTTACACAATACCATACAAAACAGAAAACAACGATGACGTTATTGGTACAACGTCACAAAAATCAACACGTAATTCAAAATTATCAATTAAGGCGAAAAGCAAATGTTGACATTTCTTGGTGGAGACAGCTCGAATAAAGATTTTATGGTAGACTGTTTTTGAGCAAACTGTTAAACCGGTATAAGATATCCGGGCTGTCTTATTCATTAAGTTAGTTTACATTTAAAGTGCCATCCTGAAATATTTACTATTCACTATGATGATGTCGTATATATTCCGCGTATATATTTTGTACGCTAAACCATCGTCATAGCCAGGGATCCAATTCGAAGATAAGTATATCTACTAACACGCCCTATAGAAAGATGATTACGGTCTGTTTATTATTTAAATATCTATAAAATAACCATGTACGATGGTCACTGGAGGCGTTCAGAAGTCAAATATTTAACATTCAGGTTTGACCTTATCGAACGTTGACGTGAACGTTGGGATTGTTAAATTCTGACCCCGTCAATGCTGTTTACCGGTAGGTTGACCTTTGTCCAAAAGCCGTATTCGTATTCTGTCATTGATTATGTACATATATAAGAGAGATTTGACATCAGACAGACAGAAAGAGAGCTTTACAAACGTAACAAACATCGGCAGCGAATGATATTGAATACCGAGAGCTCTTCATCATTGGAGGTAAGTATGTTGCTATGATATTCTTTTCATCTCTGCCCCTTCTTCAGTTTGCTGTGATGTTTGTCAATCTATTTTCAATACGAATTTTTGACTTTGTTAAGTACAGTAAAACCTGACCGATCCGACACCGTTGTGACTCGGCATGTACAGTTACTATACTAAATAGGATATCATCGGAATAAACATATTTGTCTTGGTAGTTTTCATAATATGTGGCACTTACATATACCAATTGTTTGATAAGAGAGAACAGAACATTAAAGTACCCAGGTTGGATTGAAGAGATTATACTGGTTTTGTTTACCGACCACCATTTTGTTTTAACAATGTGGCGTTACCTGTTTAGATATTGCTTTTAACAAAAGTAAGGCTCATTTTATAAAATATTGAAACAGCAAAATGAATATTTGATAGGGACAGACATTAGCTTCGCCATAATGTAACAACACTACGAAAGTCATACGTACATAAAATACAAACGTTAAGACATGTCATTTAATATAACATTTATCAGACTAACAATGATGCAAAATGTATTATAATATGTATACATGATACATTCAGAAAAAATAAGATCTAACGACCGACGAGAAAAACAAGCTACTTTCACTCTTCACATGGCTCTTCAGGTTTATTTCATACCAACGTAATCCATATGGACATCTTTTTATAATACATATATAACAACCTTGAATCAATATCTTACAGTACCAAACATAACACCATCAGCTACATGTACAAACCCAGGTAACTAGAAAACCTTACTGATACAGAAAAAACAAAGGTAAAACACCGTTTCTCTCACGTGAAATGGATTTTAATACTTATAACAGCATTTCGATGTCTTTGATTATTTGCCACTTAAATTCACACTTGAAATTCAGCCCTGGAAATCATTAACTGTGACATTAGTAGGTTGCGGTTCTTGTGTTCAAAACGATGCTGTTTTTTTTATGCTGAAAACAAATTTTAGATACATAAATTCGTCGAGTACGACATTAAATTTTAAGTGTTGCTTTCAATAACTGTTTATTCCCTAATTTGATCATCAGAATTCACAAAATACGTATTTGAATTTACATTTTACATTTTCATCTCATACATATACATAAATGAAATATCCTCGTCCCCTTTTTTTGCACATCAATAAGACTATCTGGGTAAAACCGACATCCTATTCCTGGTTAGGCAAACAGAGATCAATTTATTCTTTTCCATGTCATGTATTTCAAACAAACCATGAAAAGTCTGGGAAATGCCAACATTCATTGCCGGGTATGGTGAACGATCGATTAATCCTTTTATTATTCATTCCAACACAATGATAAACAGAGCACTATGATAATGACAACAGACATATTGGTTATATCAAATAACATTTTTTACTAAATATATCGACAAACCCACACGTAAAGACACATATACAGATAGATAGCTGTTATACCTTGGTTTACCTGTAGTTCGATGATGATTTAGTCTACTGTAACCCTGTGATGAATTATTGATGACTTACATGTACTTTCCCATAATACAAGGGATGCATGTGTTCTGGAAAAGGTATACCCAACATATCGAACAAAGTGAACGAGTGGACATTGGCAGCACTTCTTTGAAGATATATACAGGTAATGTTACAGCTGTTTACAATCTATTACACGCATCTATCATATTTCTATGTCATGGTTCTACATCAGGTTTAAACATGTGCATGGACCTGGTATTGACTGAATCAGAAGGTATTTATTAATCAGCTGTCTACGAATGATTCACAGAAACCCAACACATAATGTCAGGCAGTTCGTCAAATCGTATTATGTTGGCTTTGATATGTATATTATATCGATGCCTCGATATAACATATACCATTTCGGTCATTAATCTATTATATCATTAACTACAGCGGCTGAATATTTCAAAATAGAAAAATCGTTTAACTTCGCAGAATAAGATGTACCGGATTGGCAGACGAATAATCAAATATGCAACAAACAGTAATATTAAGGAGGATATGCGTGGATTAGGTTTGGCTTCCTTTTATCTTGGCGTTGCTTAAGGTCCTGTATTGGACAGTAGTCTGTCCCGTTAGGTTTATGTCCTAGGAATACGAAAGCAATTGGGCCATGACATTCATAGCTGATATGAATATTATATGATTTTGAACGCTGTAGCACGGTCAGATCTTGTTAATGCTTTGTTAACAAACATAGAAAACAAGCAGCCAACGTGATAAGTATGGTTGATGAATAGCTATAACCGATGTTTTATCGACCTTTGTTCATTTTCTGTGAAATATGCTGACCCAGTGTCGATAATATACAATGAAACCTTTCTTTATTGATTGCCGTGTTTTTGTTTTAATTTACAGATTTTAACATATACATTTTGTGTAATAACGAAATCCATCCTCTTATTTGTCAAAATGGGGAATTCGTCTCACAAGGGTCTGTCGAAAGAGGTAATTCGACAACTGAAGAAAGAATCAGACTTTTCTGAAAAAGAAATAAAAGAATGGTATGAGGAATATCATCAAAGTAAAAAGGGCAGCTATCTCACCGTTAAAGAGTTCAAAGATGTCTACTCTAAGATGTATGGCGCAGACGCAGGACAGTTTGCTGAGCACGTCTTCAGAACGTTTGACACAAATAGGGACGGCAAAGTAGACTTTAGAGAGTTTTTGATTGGACTTAGTGTGACGTCAACAGATAATATCGACCAGAAGTTGAGGTGGGCCTTCACCATGTATGACGTGGATGGAGACGGGACAATATCAAGGAAAGAAATGTTAGATATGATGGCGGTACGTTTTCGTCATTTTTTCCAATTTGTGTTGTAAATTACACCGACACGTCGACATCAGGTTTACCACCTCATTTCACACCAAGTTGTTTCAAACTCCCTTTTTCTTATTTTTTGTTTGTTTTCCTAACAAATCATTATTACATCAGATTTTATTGTGGCAATACAACGAAATGTTGCAGTGTTATTTAATCCTGAGTTCAGTTATTAGGTAGAACGATACCGTTCTGTATTTTTATCTATATGTCTATATTTATCTAAAATGATCATGCATGCTAATGGACATGTATTAGATATAATATTGACTTATATTAATCTGCCAGATAGACAGACAAACAGGAAATACTTAATTTCATATATTGCCAACCCTTTTATGACACCGATAATTCCCTAGACAAATGGTATCAATTTAACGAGGGTTTATTGTGCAATTTATTTTCGAGGACTTTATACATTTTGAAATGCTGATGTGTTTCGGTATTTTAAGCTTGTAACAAATATCTCATTTCAGTCTATTTACCGAATGACACCGTCGATTGTAAAACCGCCAGATGTCGCTACGCCGGAAATGATGGCAACCAAGTTATTCGGAAACATAGACAAAAACGGCGACGGCTCAATAACATGGCAGGAGTTCCAAATGGGTGCAAAGGCAGATCCCCTTGCCCTCAACATGTTGCAATTGAATCCCGATCCACAGTGAACTTCAGATTATCATATGTCATGACTTCTCTATGTTTCGTATTTATAAATAAGATTACAAATTATCATATGTCATGACTTCTCTATGTTAAGTATTTATAAATAAGATTACAGATCATCATATCTCAAGACTTCTCTATTTTTCGTATTTATATATAAGATTACAGATTATCATATGTCATGACTTCTCCATGTTTTGTATCTATATATAAGATTACAGATTATCATATGTCATGACTTCTCTATGTTTCGTATTTATATATAAGATTACAGATTATCATTTGTCATGACTTCTCCATGTTAAGTATTTCTTAAATAAGATGATGAATTAAACATGTGACTTTCGTATAGGTCAAGGTCATTTGCTTTAAGCAATGGGTAACAGCAGTAAAACTGTTTGACAGTAAATATAGAATTTTTAACAATGTGTAGAAAACATATACAGAGGAGCATTGTTAAAATGGAAAGTGGGTTTCTGAACTAAAATAAGAATAACAATTTTTCCAGAAATAAAAATTGTATACATGTATATATATTTTTTACTTTAAAGTAACTTAAATATACACCCAAAATTCCTCAACGGGGAAAATCTGTACTCAAATACCTCAACAAATAAAGCATGACCTTAAGTACCATAGCAAGCAAACTTTTAACTGAAATATTACAGCAAACGAAATCCGATCTCAAATACAACAGCAATCAAATTTTTAACTCAAATATCACACAGAAAATTTAAACTCAATGTTGGTACGATAAAACAACAGCAAACAAGGCCAAATCAAACAAAAGTAAAGCTATCATAAACACCCACAAGCAAATATGCTGAAAGAGTACCCGTCATGATTTCTTTCTTAAAAATAAGACAAGTGTCGTAAATATATTAGTTATTTATGAAAAAGGTTTGCAGAAAGTGAGTACAAATATATTCCTCTATTTCAAACATATTTTCCTCTTCGATGAAAATCATTTTTGTATGCATATGTTTTTGAATTTGTGATAAATATGTAAATAATGTGCTGCACAATCACTTCTTTTATTGACGGTGAAAACATGCAATCATTTAATCAGTATTTGAATTGTGAAATTGTTTTATTTGAAATTTATGTAAAAGTGCTTTATGTACAATAAAAATAAATCCAACAAACAGTGTCTGTCTTCTTTATCAACTAACAGATAATACAGATAGCTTCGGTTAGGGCGGGCAATAATTGAATACAAGGTCACCCTGTTTATACCTTGGAACTAGTCCAGAACACTTTGGCTTCTAAGGAAATATGCTTAATAAAGAATCAGAAACAGTCACTTGTATTATCACGGAGTCATCGGTCTGGAGCTACTACATGAATTCAATTCTCCGGATAGATTGAGTCCGGATAAGCAACGAATCTCTGGACACATCAGGCATGAAGTTTCTGAACTGATCAGGGCGTATTTGAATCATCTAGACTATTTAGGATAAAATTACCTATCCTTGCTTAGTTAGGACATTCTCCATTGCTTGCCCGTTAAAGACAGCAATTCACTCGTGAAAAGATAAACCTGTTATTCTCTGGGGGGAAAGACAACCTTCATGCGCTATGACGTCTCCACGTTTATCTTATCACCAGGCAAGTCGGGAATATGATTTCGGCGACATGTAATGTTGATTGTGATAAATGTTTTTTTTACTTATAACAATATATTCTTACTTATTATATAAAACTTTTGCAAATTTGGTGCTTTAAATGGATTTCTGCTTTTATGTTCAGGGTTCATCACCCTGTGAAATTAACATAATTGTAATCATCCGCGTATGTAACAGAATACAAGCATATGAACACGTTTGGAGCATTGACATTGGCATGTTTATTTCGAATATGGGAGAAAAAGAATCTTACGATGGTGTGGTGCGTGGACAGGGAAATTACAACCCTCGGGTAAGATTTAGTGGTCGAGCACTCTGTCTATGTTCTGGACAACCAAAGTCAGAGGGTTCATACTTCCCTGTCCACGGACCACACCCATATACGATCTTATTAAACTTCCATCCTTTGGAATTATTAGGCCATTACAAAGACTAGTAAGGACACTCTATGGATTAGTTATGATATCCTTATCCCATACAGGAAAATGTATGCCCGTTAAATATGAGGAACGATGCATATCACACATTGGTCATTCAACGGTTATTTTTCCAAACACACATTCATGACGAAAGTATGTGTTTGCTTCAAATAAATAATAGTAATAACATGTTTCATACATAGCCATTGATTTTGTAGAAGATAAAAGCGAACTTGTCTAGAACTTAGTAATGACACAATAGATCAATTAAGTCATACCAACTGTCGACCTTACTGCTACAGTGGTTGGGTATTGTCACGCTGTCTCTCGCACGATACACGCATGGTTAGTCACACTATTAGTATTTCCAGGAAAATATAAACAATTCATGACATACGACGACGAAGTACTTACAAAATATCGATCCTAACCATGTTTCATGAACCAAAAATTGTCTGAAAATATGTAACACTATGGGAGGTTAATATTTTAAAAAAAATGACTATTATGAAACAGACGTAATTGTTTCATTTGTAGTATTCATCATGTTAATTGCTAACTAATATATTTCGAATAGGAATTTTTTTTACCTCTATGTTTCGATCTGGATATTAATTATATTTGAAAAATCAAAAAACGTGATGAGGCGAATAATACCATGTAGTGTTGTTTAATGTGGTTCATGTAAGGGGACGTTAACTCTTCAAAATCACCTGTTTTTTTCCAAATTTTTGTTGTTGTTCCCATTGTTTTTCACGTGTCTCCTTTGCCATTGTTTTTTTTTTTCATGTCAACTTCCACGTCCGATTTTCTCTGTTGACATTGTGTTAAGTGCTTTTTCTTATTGTACGTATCAAGTATTGTCCTTTCTATTATTTATCCGTTACTTTGGATATATAAAGTATATATACCAACCTTTCCAAATACACCAAGTGAATAGTCATTGATTCTTCAATGTGATATATACATGACCCATGGATAATAATTTGTGAACCGCTTTGAGACGACCTAAGCACTAGGTTGTGATAAAGCGGTATATAAGAACCCCGAATCATTATTATTATTATACCATCTATACCCGTTGTGGTATTTAGAAATACATACCAGGACTGGATAGAAACTCTAGACGATATGCATTACCACAAGGTTAAATCGGGTGTTCTGGTTGAGTAAGCTTCCCTTACACCACATGTATCTCGTTAGGAGAGCTCTCATGTGAGAGTGAGTGATGTAGGTTACATACGATCATACAAGAACATAAAACCAGATTTTCAATCAAGGTAGACAATGAAATCATACACATGTGATTGCACCTAACAACGTTGGTACTAGATACAATCTGCCAACATTTAATAACACTGCACCATACCGCTGTTTTGTCCTTCTAGGACTTATCGGTGATGGTAGGAGCCAAAATGGTAGAAATCCGAATGGGTCTTAACTACTGCTGGACCAGAATGTGTGATGCGTGGAACTCCTTAATCATGTTTATTTCAAAAATTGAAAAAAAAAATCACCTTATTTCAGATCAATAGTGAAGAAACTGTTATTCTATGAACCGTGCGACCTGAAAATTAGGTCATGACAAAGACTATAAAATGTTTTCAATGTTGAGTGTAGCCTAAATATCAGGTTTAAAAATTCCATGGGTATGTATTGTAAAATTCGTATTCAAATCACCTTCGGAAAGTCCATAAAGTCTTATTGCAGATGGTCTATGAAAACAGTTTCGGTTTACAGGAAAGACCTGCAATGGAAGCTTTTAAAAGTGGCCCCTTAATACAGTTTTCCCTTAAAAAGGTGTGTTCTCTGACGTCGGTTTGGCTGTAGTTTATATAGAAAAACAGGTTGTGGTGTAGCAAAGCAGAGGTGGCTACAAGTTATGATGTGTTAAATGCTATTGGACCATGTCCTATTACCTAGTAGCACACAGTGCAGAACAACGTTCATACTTAGGTCCGGTTTGGGGCACTAGGCCAAGGTGGTTTCTTTTATTGAATGTAAATGATATGACCGAGATACCATTTCATGTTTGCTTATCTATTACCAAGTTTTGGTGCATTCACCTCTGTGACAGTTACGTTCATCTCTCCAGATACAGGGTGGTCGACTCTGCTGGTGGATTAATTAGTCCCCGATGTTTGTTGTAACATTGATGGCCATATTTATCGATTATGAGTAGTGGCATGGGTCGTAATTTACACACTTTACAGATTAATTAATTCGAAATTAACCAAAACTCTTCTTGATTCGTAAATTCATTATTAAGAGGTTTTACAGTAGCTCGGACAAATTGGATTTCAAACTTGTTGGCCTCTAGCATCTCCAATGAATCCTTAATAGACGAAACAGCTGTATGGTGCAGTGTGATTCAGTTTTTGCCTTGTGTATCTATTGACAATTGATTAAAATTTTAAAGCTGCAATCGCCTTTTTACGTTCATTTCATATCATATTTCACTCAATACAATTCGTTATGTAATACATGATTTAGAATATTTTTCATATCGTTATCTTGGAAGAAAACCATTCATATTTATCCAAAACTATCATTTATTTATATGACAGCTTATATCACATTAGTCTTAACACAACACTACCATGATAACAAATTAAGGTTGCCATAGAGGTTTGCAGTGTGTTAGTAAATTCGGTTTTTTAAAAACAAGCCATTTAGACCGGGTTCCAAGAATCTAATTAACTCTGACTCTTTGCTTTATCAAAAATGCTTTCGAGTAAGGTAGTGATGTATGACGAGAGCGTCATGGAACCAAAGATATATTACAGGCAGTATTGCGCTCTGTGTAGTCTTTGGATCAGTATTTCTGCTGTTAGACTATCCGTCCCCGAGGTTGGCTGAAACCTTGTAGCTGAAATTAATTTTGGCACAAGAAAAACCAGTATGAGTAATAATAAATTATCTGTTGTAAATTTTTACCGTTATAAAGGGTTTTCATAGGCACATCGGATCATGTACACGTGACCAGTGTTCAAAGATATCGATTTCTAAGTATAGCCTAATTGGAAATTCCCCGGAACCTGTCGTAGCGCATTCGCAGTTAGACCGGAACGCGATCTGTCAGACGACAGCTGGCGAACGTTTCTCCTCCGTTACATCAGAAAATGTTCAAAACTATTCAAGTAAAAATGCTGTTAACATAAAAAGGCCATTGAACACGCAGTGCATGTCCTCCATCCTTATCTTAAGAAAAAGAACCCAGACAATGTCTTCGAAAGCTACGACGCTGAACTGTTGAATTAAAACCTGGCTAAATTTTACACGGAGGCATGCGTACAAAAATCAGAACCTTGAGTTTTGTTTTGTATTATTTTATTGTTGAAGCATATAATAAAACAGTTATGGGCTTTGGTGCTGGTAAATATGATGTGATATGAACCTGAAAAAGTGATATTGACCTCACTATATTTACATTCTGTGTTGCATTTGCCTATATGTCGTTAGTAAACCGAATTGCAATATATGAGACTGTATACTACAATTTACAGTGATACGGCCAGTGTAGGAATACAGCTGGTACAAGGTAAACAAACATGGCCGAACGATACTTTCGGTATCAAAAGGCCTATAGTCGGAAAATATTATGGGTTCGTTAGCATTTAGCAATATATGTCATCGCAAAAAAATAAAGCAACTTGACAAATTATGACAATATAAATTTATTAAAAGATGTGCAGGTACCACAAAATAATTGTAAGCGGCATTCTATATACGAAATAACCAAGTTTGTCAACGTCATCACACAGGGGATCGGTTTCGAGATTTTGAGTTATGCATAACATCAGTGAATAACCACAAGACTAAAATTCAGCATTTCTAAAACCTTGTAAAAGTCGACGTATCGACAAGGTTTTAGAATGTGTATAAATACATTTTTAAGTGTTGTGGTTTTTCAGTTATGTCATCCATTATTCAAAATAACGAAACCGAGCCCCTGTGAACGTCGTCTGCTAGCGGTGCTAATCTGACCGATTAGACATGGAATCTATTTCAAACGAAATGTCCTTGGAATCGTTATCACCTACTGAAAGGACCACTTTTATTAAACATTTCCGAGTATAAATGCTTCTGAAAATAACGTAATATTCCAGTTGAAGGAAACGTAAGCGTTTCCGAGGAAACAATCAAGTCCGTTCAGCGCCGCATCACTTCAAAATACATGTAATCTATCAATGCGCGAAAAACAGCTTTAATTTTAAACAAGCAGAAGTTATGCAATTATTAAAAAAAAATCAACATATACACACTCATATGAAATAAATAATTAAGTTTGTGTTCAAACCATTTTATGTGCGTGTGGTTTTCAATAACACGAGGGACTATATTATTTCTTCTGGAAATGTCGGCTGTTCTGGGATTTGAACTTACTGACGTCACTGATATGATAAGCGGGAAATTCAAACGTATTTTTGCTTCAGGTCCTATACAAAACAAACTATATACATGTAAATGTAAATATAAGCATTGAACAGTTCAATGCTTAAATAAACGTACATACATTAGTGCTAGTCTAGTAATAATGGTGTTTGCGCATGAAACAGTGCGCTTTTTTACCAATGCGCCACTTGCATTTCATTTATGTTGTTCTCTATTGCATAGTTTGTGGGTGCGCCAATTCATCAATACGCTAATCTGTTAAAATTCGATAATATGCTAAAATAAAATTTAAAAAAACACTAAAAATACAGCGAAAGTTTGTAATAAACATTGCTACAAATATATGTTGTCATTGAATGCTGATCGGATTTGACTCTTTTGTTTTAAGTACAATCCAATATAAAATACAAAACGTTATCTTCTTAAAATATCAGACTGCTCTAGATCTATAAGCAATATTTTAAACTCGTTCTAAGATGAAAAGAGGCATAATGAAATATCAATATCAGAGGCATTTAAGCTAACAGATATGCGCGGTGCTCTGTTACTATTTCAAGCAGTGCTATCGGGAAACAATATTGATTATCACCTTTCTATTTGACAGTAAACGCTGGGATATTTGCATTCATGAGTAACACGTCGTTTTCTAAATCTTTAATTACACAATATGATTGTATATCAATGTAATTACCCATAAACGAACGCATATCAATAATAATAAATTATAGCGAAAATAATTTGACACCTTCAGGAATATTAACAGTTGCTAACAGCTGAAAACAGCTTTATAAAAAAAGATTTACAAAACAAAACAAAAAACATTACATTGTGATTTGGGCTACATATATGGGAAATAGTACAACTCTCATTAACCGTCACTTTTGACCAAATACAACTAAGTGCATATCACTTTTGTCGTCCTTACCTTATCATAGATATATTAAAAAGGAATAGGGCAATTTATGATTTGATCGTTATAAGCTCATTGCCGTACTGTGCTTTCCTTTAATTAAACAGTCGATTCTTTTCAGATTTAATAACTTGCACAAAAACCTTGAAATCACAATTGTTTTAATAACACTTTACTACCAACATTTGAACATTGGCTCGAGATATAAGTTTTTTCATAAAATTAATAGAAGAACTAATCGGAAAAATAAAAGGTGACCATGAATTACAAAATGTATGTTTGTGGGTGGTAACATTTTAAACATCTTTATTATTATATTGTAATAATAAAGTGACCATCAGTTAGTCTCCTATGTTTCCACTCTTTATAACGGGGTTTTGTTATAAAAGCCAGTCAATTGTGAATAATTATTAAGACAAGAGTAAACGGGAAATTGAAATCTCTTAGTAAGTGGCAAAGGAAGTGTCAAATTAGACAAGAGTTTGCCATAGCTTTCCCTTTCTGTATTACTGTACTGGAGTGACTACCAGTCCGTCTCTGATGGTCCTGGTTTAAGTATAGCAACAGAGCATTCAACAACATACGATAAAGCACATTATTTTGCTACTCGGATTACATTTTCCTTATTCTTGATGTTAAAGGTACCTCTCTTGATAGTGTTTGAGGATAATTCAATTTGTATGAATAAGATACTCCCCGTTACTCTTGTAGAAGTCAAATGAACAAAAATGGCTAGGAGTACAGATGAATTTTCTTTTGTTAGCTTACGAGATTTAAATTAGAAATTGTTTATGGGTTTAGTTTCATCGGTTATTATACTTTACAATGGAATATAGATATGTCTATGTTCAAACTTACTACAATCAAACAATGAAACAACATAAAAACACGGCAATGCTATCAATAATCAATTAAATAGCTGGTTAAGATAACAATGCTTAATAAAACATACAATTAAATTGTTCTGGTACTATTGGCTGGTCTTAAGCCGTTATCCGACTACTTAATCGGATAAAAAGAAGTCATGCGTGAAAACTCGTTTGCCAACCTAGCACTGTTCCTTTGTTGTGTATTCTCTAAAGATAGCCGTGCTCCGTATGTCAGGGAGGCTGCACGTGTGTTCGCTCTCCCGTGACGGAGTAGACTTCCGGTTTTACTGCACTAGACACCTGGTCTGCTGGATTAAAGTGTATGTAGCATTGATTAATCGTAATCAGAGAATTCCAGTAACTTAAGTTACGATAGTATTTGTATATCTGAGGTTATAAGATCATTCTGTGACTTTCTCGAACAGTAAGACGACCCCATAGACTACCAGCAATGGCTAGATAATGTGAATTATTCCAACAATCCACTATGATGAGGTGTCAAATTTGACCTATTGCCGAGAAATCTTATCAGAATGGTTATCATCTTTGTATTGTAGTTCTCGACAAGACTTTTATATTGCTGAAACGTAAAAAAAAAAGAACAATGAATTCCATCGACTGCAGAAAAGAAGCATCATCTTTTCTTTCATTTATATTTTGATACTGTTTATACACTGAATATAATTATAATCTAATTATTTTATCCATGCAATGCAAAGGAATTTAATGCATGCCATTGTTTGAAATTTTCTTTATAGGTTTTAATAACCATATCATGTTTTATCAGTGAGCGATGTAGTTTATCAATGTTGTTAAGAGGTTATGTGCGTGTTGTATAAAATGTGTTTATGGTTTAGGAATTTGGGCGTGGTGTGAGCTCGTGTTGGATGTTAAGGGGTTAAGGACAACAGTACAGTTAGGGATGTTGGGACGTTTTGTTATTAGTATGAGTATCTTGTTTCGGTGATTAGGTGTTTAATGCTCGATGTGTATTTTTTTTTACTTTGTTTTAGTAAGGATGTGGTGCATAAATTGTTTCTTTGTTCCAGGGGTTTTATGTGTGATGTTTCATCTTTTCGTGTTTGTGTTAAAAATGGGCGTGTCTTATATTTCCATCTATTTTGTTTTTTGTGAAAGGAATCATATGTAATTAATAAGTAAGATATATGTAGAACTGAAATGCCTCATTGCGAATATACGACGAAAAGTTCCAAATTTCTTTTCGATACAAACACAGAGAAAACACAATCCTAGTACTGAGGAGACCAACCCGAATACTGAAGAGACCAAAACAAAGGGAAAGACACAATATACCACTACCAAATATGAAAACAAAAGTGAGATCGGGTAAATCGTTTCCTGCATCAGTTGTGTACTAGTTTTGAAGATAAATATCCCATAACTCCAATAACAAAATCCCACTTTAATTGTTAGATAATATTTTCTGCAAAAAAAACCTTGATTTGGATATATTTTGTGATGGCAAAAAGAGTGCTTTCCATATCATAAACTTCTGAATCTAGCCACTCTGCATTGTAAGCCATCAGAGCTGGATGGACCAGCTGATGTGGAATGTTTGTTTTAAATTTCTATAGCATGAAATTGTTGTTATGTTACTGAAGCATGAACATACTTTCTCCTGGTGGTATGATATGTTCACTTTAATTTTGGATAAATCACACCCATACTTAATTTAAAACATTGAACATAATATTGTGTCATATCTACAGGAATCATTCTTATCACCTTATCTTATCACAACTCCAACAACCCAGGTGGAGTATAAAATGGTCTGAGGTGGGTGTTGCGGTATCTGTACTGTAGCATTCAAGTGAGGTGTCACTATAAATGATACTGTTGGAAGCACGGTCCCACTACAAACAGAACACAATACATCTCCAGCACACACACAGACATACACACATAGTGAGATATTAGCCAGGTGTCATAGGACTAGTAGTTAGCGCCTGATAAGGCAGCTCCTGCGAATTCCTCAATATTGTATTGATTAGTATATATATGCTTATTGTAATATATATATATGCTAACTGTATAAAATTGTTTATCTATGTACTGTAAAGCGCTTTAGAGTGGCTTATGTTAGCTAGATAGGGCGCTATATCAAATGTTGTATATTTATTTATTTATTTTATTTTATTTTATTTAAATATAATGGATGATATATTGTAACAATAATAACTAAATACCAATTAAGTCATTATACTGCATTGGTTTCCCATGCGTTGCAATTAATGAAAACCGAAACATAACAACCACAATACGTCCTACTTTACTTAATACTCGTTGAAAAGAAAATTGGAGATATGTCAAAGATGCGGTAGGTAAATGTTCTCATTAAATAGCTTCTGTAGTGCCAACTTGTTAACCTTTGTATTTAGTGAATATGGGAAACGCCTGGAATTAGTAAGTAAAAAGCGGCAGTTGATGTTCTTCAGTGTTTAAACATTATAATAATATAGTTAAAAATAAAATCCTAGCAAATACTTTAGTTCGTGGGAAAGGGTAAGAAGAAACTAATTGGATTTCAAATGTGACGTCTGTGAAATACCCTTTCTTTGATATAAACATTGTAATGAAATAAAGACACCCAAACCTAAGTTAAGTCTGAATTCCATTTAGGTAAGTGCGAGAAAAAGATAAAACATCCATGGCTGATCATCAGCAGACAACGTTAATGAAAGGCGCCTGAAAAGATATCGGCTTATCTTAAGGGGAAGCAGCGCCAACAACCATCGTCTACGGTACAATTAAACAAAAAGAGTAATGCAGAAATTGGTTTCGACCTTTTCATCATTAAAGCTTCTTTGCGAAGGTATATACACAATTATATGTAATTGTTATATTTCTTTATGTGATATGAGGGTCGATATGTTATATTATGCTCATGAGAGTGCTTTGTGGTATTGTTTTCACTACTCGAGTTCTCTACGTAAGGACTTGACATTACTTGGATTAGACTTACATTGCCATGGTGGGTTTCAATGATGATGCAGAAGGCGTTTACTCTTCCGGAACACCTGGTCCTATTCTCCGTGTACTTATTTAAGGGTCCCCATGTTAATCTTTCATTTGTTCACATTTTGCCCTCGTTTTATCGATTTGGAGTTCGAGATGTGGTATTGTTAACACTTTGCTATTCTCTTTTGTTTGTTTTTAATTAAATGCTGATCCACCGAAGGAATATGCTGTAACTGAAGAAAATACATAATGTTCATGATTGCTCCTCTATGAACGTATACACATACATACATTTATATCTGCAAAAAGGAACAACGACCGCTATAAGTTCTATATGTCACTGGACTTAATAAATTATTGCGAAATATTTAAACTTCGATTACCTCCCCAGTAAAAGTAATGCCAACAATATATGCAGCAAGTGATTTAAAGTAACACAATCATAACAAGGGAGAATGTTTACGTTGTGATGACGATAGGTTAAAGAGATGTTGAAGTGATTGAAATAAACTTTTTTTTACATATTTACTTACTCCTATATGTTAACCGTTAAGCACTTGATTAAGTACATATATGTACTGCCTTGTAACTGATAAAGAATATGACAATACAAATGAAAAAGAAATCTTACTTTAGCGGGGCGTGCGACACAATATAAGATAAAACTGTGAAAGTTGATGAAATTTGTATACTCAGCGTTTCTGGCCATTTGTAATCTGCCAGCGTCCGCCTTCGTGAGGGGTCAGCAACCGCCAAATGTGCAGCGGGCGTGCACGTGATTGCCCCTCAACTGCCATTTTGTGGTTAGCCCCTCGCCTTCAGCTACACCTCCTCTCTTATACCTTTGCGTCATAGCCGATAACTGTAGGTCTTGGAACATTAAACGTTAATTGTGCATACAGGCAGAACACCTTACAGAAATGTTAAAATGGCGTTTTAATGCAATATCGACTGCTGGCTTCCTCCTGTGTCTGTTCAAGTAATGCAAGTGCAACAAACTTTTCAGATAAAGAAAAGTCATTTAGAAACATCAAACGACATTTTCATATAAAAAAAAATGTATATGTATTTGCTAGTCTTTTCTTTGTGCTTTATTGAATGTCTGCACTATTGGTTCATATGCTTCTTATGTTGGGTGATCTACGCTTTATCGAAATCAACATGATATTTTTGATAACTAATGATGTCTACAGTTTTGCAAAGTTTTGAAAAAAGCAAACCAAAACAAAAATTAATATAACAAACAAACAAAAAATAAATAAATAAATAAATTTAAATTACCCATATCCAAAAATAAATATATCAAATATAAGAGTTTTAATCGTGACGCGTCATCTCATGTACCTTGTATACCCTATCTGACAGTGATGTATTGCATATCGCCAGATAACTATCAACAATTAGGAACAACCCAGACCATTTAGGTCGGGTTACCTTAGCGCACTAATATTTAAAGAAAATAAAGGTTGCTCTTCAGGATGTACTCGTGCGTGGAATTAACGTTTGAGAGGATCCCTAAGTTACTGTTAAAATACTATTATTTGTGATTTAATTATTTTTTGGCTTCTGTTCGTATTTTGAATAAATATTTGGAACGTTCCCTTTGGAGGGGGGGGGGGGGGGGGGGGGGGGGAGAGAGGCGGTTAAATGAAGATTTGGTTAGTATAAATAACTGTAATAATAAATGTATTAATTTTATTATTTGCTAGGTATTATTTTTCCTATTTGATCATGACAGAACGTTTCAGAAATTTTCATAATAACTCTTCAATAAATATTATTTGTGAGGTATGCCATATTATTTTTACCTGAATAAATACGTGGTATACTAAGCAACAAAAAAGTGATATTGTACACTAGGTACCTAGTAGTTACATTGTATTCTCAAGGACCTTAATAGTAACATTGTACACTAATATTATAAACAGTTACATTGTTTGCAGTGTACGTCGAGTACTAGCAGTACTCTAATAATTGTGTTTGGATTGTGTACAAATATATCTCCATGTCATAATAGATCAAAATATGTATGTGTTATGCATTTTTTGCTAGTAACAATGATATTGTTCATAAAAGACATACACACCTGCCTTGGATCGTAAATGAGCGATGTCATTTCCAGGATTAAAGTGGATGCCACACTTGCATTTCCGGAAATTCTAGTTTATGATGTTTTTTGTTGTTCCCTCCTCCCCTCAGTTCGGCCTTTAAATCTAATCGCTTTTTTGTCTTTTTTAGCAATGGTATATTTTGTCATTGTCTGTTGACGCTATGGTATATTTTGTCATTGTCTGATGATGCTATGGTAAATTTTGTTATTGTCTGTTGATGCTGTGGTATATTTTGTCATTATCTGTTGATGCTATGGTAAATTTTGTCATTGTCTGTTGATGCTGTGGTATATTTTGTCGTTGTGTGTTGACGCTATGGTATTTTTGTCGTTGTGTGTTGACGCTATAGTATGGTTTGTCATTGTCTGTTGATGCTGTGGCATATCTTGTCATTGTCTGTTGACGCTATGGTATATTTTAATTGTCTGTTGACGCTATGGTATATTTTGTCCTTGTCTGTTGATGATGTGGTATAATTTGTCCTTGTCTGTTGATGCTATGGTATATTTCAATTGTCTGTTGACGCTATGGTATATTTTGTTATTGTCCGTTGATGTTGTGGTACATTTTGTCGTTGTGTGTAGATGCTATGGTATATTTCAATTGTCTGTTGACGCTATGGTATATTTTGTCATTGTCTGTTGATGCTTTGGTACATTTTGTCGTTGTGTGTAGATGCTATGGTATATTTCAATTGTCTGTTTACACTATGGTATATTTTGTCCTTGTCTGTTGATGCTATGGTATATTTTGTCGTTGTGCTTTAACGCCATGGTATGGTTTGTCCTTGTCTGTTGACGCTATGGTACATTTTGTCGTTGTGTGTAGATGCTGTTGTATATTTTGTTATTGTCTGTTTACACTATGGTATATTTTGTCCTTGTCTGTTTACACTATGGTATATTTTGTCCTTGTCTGTTGATGCTATGGTATATTTTAATTGTCTGTTGACGCTATTGTATATTTTGTTATTGTCCGTTGATGTTGTGGTACATTTTGTCGTTGTGTGTAGATGTTACTGTATATTTTGTCATTGTCTTTTGACGCTATGGTATATTTTGTCGTTGTCTGTTGATGCTGTGTGTTATAGTTTGTCCTTTTATGTTGAAGTTGTGATATCTGTTTCGACGCTAGGGTATAGTGTGCCCCGTTGTGCTTTATGTGTTTACGCTGTGGTACATACATTTTGACGTTATATATTTTTTATTTGAATGCTGACGCTGTGGTATATATTTCGAAGCTGTGGTATATTTTGTTCCTGTGCATTGACGCTGTGGTGCATTTTGACATCGTTTCTTGGTGCTATCTCTATATTAAGTTTCTAATTGTGTACTTTCAACGTTCCTTTATCGAAGTTAACTTTAATTCAAATTAAGTAAAATTCGAATCGGTTCAAAGGTCATTATGCTCCTTTAACTTAGACTACAACGTCAGACCAATTTGTAAATTAAGTATACCGTCTATAGGATAGCAAAAACTACCCAAAATCGTGACCTGATGATAGAAATATTATGGTGTACTTGTATATTAATCAACATGCGAGTCAGACGCTGTTTGGTTACGCTTTCCTGCAGATATAATGGTTTAAGCTTTGACAAAATACATCAATAACAACATTAGGAACATTTCCAAACGGTCTTTGAGATGATGAC
Organism: Mizuhopecten yessoensis; assembly: GCF_002113885.1. NCBI lineage: Eukaryota > Metazoa > Mollusca > Bivalvia > Pectinida > Pectinidae > Mizuhopecten > Mizuhopecten yessoensis. Next base: position 486,547 of record NW_018407519.1, read on the forward strand.
AAGATACACTGAACAAAAAAGTTTTTAATTTAATATAATACACAGATGTAGAACCAAAGAGTGCAAATTTAAAACATGAAGGGTATACCATTTCACTTCGTAACGTTACATTGATGCGGTTCCTCAGGTCATCTACCGACAGTGTTCGGTATCAAATACACTGAAAGTAAAGGTAGTGCAAGTACTGTTAGCTTTGTTTTCTCAAATTACAATTCATGAAGTAAAAAGTTTAAAATTAATTTATGGATAACAAGCATCTTTATAAAAGAAAGTCAAAATCGAATCTGGGTAGGAGAATGTACTTTGTTGTGGCAATAAATTTAATCTGGATTGTACAGACCTAGAAAAAAAAACAGTAAAAAAATGTTATCACTAAACGGAGTTAATCAGACTTTGTAAAGTCGATTGTAGGATCGGAAACAGACCCGAAAGAATGCCACTGCAGCGTTTCTCGTAAGCATTAAGACAACCCCTAAAAGATAGGAGTAATTCCGGCCCGGTCTGTTAATTACGGTAGGTATATAAGGGATCGACTTGGTCTCAGGTCACCATATCACTAGTTTAGACCTCACCATGAACGCTTGTTTACTCCTTTTCGTTCTGGGCCTTGCTGCCACGTATGTGGCGCCGAGTGCAGCGGACTTTGCAGAATTGGAGGGCAAGATTCAGGAACTACAAACTAGGATAGAGAACCTTGTGGCCGGTATTATTCCTGGAGGTAAGTTTTAACGCTATTTTATTTCTTTTTGTTTTATTTGTAATGTGTAGAACGGCGGGTTCATTGGCGTAAGGCTCGTTGGCTATGTTTTATTCCTTCTTTTCAGTTGCAGGACTATATAACATTTCAAATTAGCAAGCAAATATGCTACCCTGAAAAGTATCAGAATAGACTTCTATGAGTATAAATGTTTTGAATTGTTTGATAAGGAATATTATGTTTCTCCATTTCATGAAAAGACTTTTTGCTGGATGGTTTGACCCTTAAAATAAAAATGTGTAATATCAAAATATTTTAAGATAAAATAAATACAATACAAGAAACAATACAAAATGAATCTTGTGCTACAATAGAATAAGTGTTATCTTTCAATCAAATGGGCACTGATTTGTTGATATACTTGTCTCCAGTGTTTTAAAGTAAAATAATATCATTTTTAAATAATTTCCTTCGTGCTGTTTTTAGAAATTGGTGGACACCATGATTTAATCAAGTAAAAGCCAAAGTCTTGCTTGTTATTATCGTATCCCTGAAAAATGCATTAAATGAGGATTGGTTTCATTACTGTGTGTGTATTCACACTACTGATACATAGGATTCAGGGAAAATAACCGATCAAGCTAGGGAAAGCAATCGAGGTGAAGCTCAACTCTTCTGGTGATAAATTTAATCAACTATGAAACATGTTTCTCACACATAAATATATATATATACTGGTTCGAGAAATATGATTTTATTTAAACTTGCTTTCTTTTTTGTGACATCAAATGAGGCATTATAGTTTGCGATTGGTCAGCTACAGCTGTAGGATTGTTTTAATATATTTTCTCACGTCTATCGTAGCTTTATTAAATTAAAGGATGTTATCATTATTAGCACAGCGCCATATTTGATTTGACTAACCGTTATGATTATATATTCTATATAACATCAACCGGGATCAACACTTGATAAAGATAAACCATTTTAGTCAGCTTACCTGACAACACCCTACGAAGGGAGTTTCCTTTTCGGTATAGATTATTTGATTAATCAAACTGGATATAATTTTAATTCTAAAAAAATATCAACCCAATTAAATAAAACAGTAGCAAGACCTACTAAAATGACGAAATTAAACCGGTTCTCTACCCAAACTTGAATAATTTTCAAACGCGTTTCTATCGGACAACTATAACGGCACAAATCCGACAAAATAAATATAGGGAGAGAACCGGCTATTGAAATATGTGTGCGATGTTTTAATTAAAAGAGCAGGTATCCAAGACAAGAGTTTTGCCTACCTGTGCGTGATTTTCGGGTGTCGCCAGTAGACCAATGCTTCACTTTTCTTTGCTGTAGACGACGATGAGATAATTGAGGCGGCACACCGTAGGAAGAGAAGTGGTAGCTACTACTACGCTGCTGCAAGAGGTCCACCAGGACCCATGGGATCCACTGGTGAGTCTTACCGTCTTTTATTATCAACTTTCTTATCGCGGCTTTCTATTTTTTATTTTCATTTTGAAAGAGTTTTTAACTTATTAATAGCAAACACTAAGAAGTAAAAAATTCTAAATGTGAAATTACGAATTAGTATTTTGCGATAGAACACGTTTTTTATTTCAATAGAGGGAAATATGAAGAAATACGTTTACCAAGAAAACTTATTAAGCATAATGAGGACACAAAAAAAATGTTATACCCTAAATTCCTTAATGGGAATAACCAACAGCATCTTCCATTGTAAAACTCTTTATTCTTTATCTCCATAAGTCTGAAAATGTTCATCGAAGAGATATATTTTTATCATAACAACTGTTTAAAAATTTGTGCAAACAGTCTAACTAGTTTGTATGTAATAAAGACTGCTTCTCCTTTATGTACCTGGGTTTTAAGTCAAACTATCCTATCGAAAAATCATTTTAACATTTATCTACGAAAATTGATAATTCTATTTTCAATTTGACTTTTGACACTCCTCCTATTTTATCATTTTCCACTAAAATAGATTTCAAAGTTTCAGATATAATTATGAATATATAAATATTTACATATAATGGTAGAACTATTAATATTCAAGTTATATATTTTAAAATGTATGTAATATATATCCATCTGCAAATTTCATCAGGTCGGTTAGATTAATATTAAAAACAATAGGTTATTATATAATTCAGCCTGTTTATCCTCTGAAAAGGATGATTGCAGTAATTGAAGTATTGCAGTGAAACAGAAGCATCAACACAATCGATTATAGAAATGCTAACATTTCTGTTAGCCAATGATGATAAACATTGCCCCTAATATATACTATTTATGTTTAATCGAGTAATAATAACCAGCCATATGTTTTAATATAAACTGAATTTATTGTTATTTTAATGGTTAAGGGATTTATCAAAACATCTTGAAAATAAATAAGATATTGGTGGGTTTTTTATCATAGAAAATCATCTTTATTTACACCATTAAACTTCTCATTCATAGGTAGACTTAGAATATAAATTGAAGAGAGTCTATCCATTTCAATAACAAAGATGGAAAACTGCATTAATTTCATATGTTTACTAAAACTGAAAAATGGACTCATTGCTTGGTAATGATACATGCAGGATATTTGCATTAAGAGGTAGGATATATTGTATGGTGTAAATAAAAGGAATTAAAACAGTTTTATAAAATGTGGTAATTGAAAACAATTTTAATCGTATTTGGGAATGTTCATAATGAAAACTATCTGGAGATTTGATATTGGTTCGTGTATCTAAAGCAGATTTGTTTGTGAGTATGTGTCTCAAGACCTTTTTCATCTCCTTGTAGGTGCTCCAGGAGCGCCAGGTTCCACCGGCGCTGCTGGTCCACAGGGAGCCACCGGCGCCCAGGGAGAAAAGGGAAGTCAAGGAGAGCACGGAGCCCCTGGAGTTCCCGGGTCCGATGGACCTCACGGACCACAGGGATACAGTGGTGATGTCGGGGCCCCAGGACCCGCTGGCCCACCTGGCCCACAGGGAGATCAGGGATATACTGGTTCCACTGGTGAAAGGGGATTCCCTGGAATGCCTGGAGAGGAAGGGCCCTCCGGACCTCAAGGACAGACGGGACAGGATGGTCCAGCCGGTCCCCCGGGAGCGCCAGGAATGGATGGAGAGAAGGGTGATCAGGGAGCAGAGGGAGCTCCTGGTGAAACTGGTTCAACTGGACCTATGGGACCAAACGGACCAACCGGGCCACAAGGTCCACAGGGACCAAATGGCTCACCAGGACCACAGGGAAGACAAGGATATCCAGGACCACGAGGGCCTGCAGGATCACAGGGCGTAGCAGGACCACGTGGATACACGGGCGCCGCAGCTGCACCGGTATACGCATATAGGGCGCAGGCCCCTAAATATTACGCTGCACCAGCAGCGACTTACAAACAAGCTCCAGCTCAAGCCACTAATAAGGGATATTAGTTTATTGACAATGATTTTTTTTTCTATTCCAAAATCATCGTTTCATTCATAGGTTCTATTCCATCGCTAAAAGATTCGTAGCACAGTCAACATGATATTTTCTTTAATTTTCAATAAATCCCTATCAGAAGAATAAAATGTGTCAAAACTTACATGTGATTGTGAATGACAAAAATAAATTAAACAAAAAATGATATTGTGTCTTTTGTTTTTACGGTTGTCATCAAGAAATGTAATAATGGGTGTTACAGAACACAACAGGAGAGCAGTGTCAAGAAAACCATAACTCCGTCTCCTCGTGAGTTTGTTTTAAATGATATTTTCCTCTTCTTGAAATAAGAAAAAAGACAAAATGGGTTTCAGGTTATGATAATCTCTGTCGATAAAGTGAAAACAAACCCTTCAATGTGTATAAATAGCGTACACTGTTATATATGATATATACATATAGTATATGTATTACTAGTACACTGTTATGTATGATATATGCATATAGTATATGTATTACTAGTACACTGTTATATATGATATATACATATATTATATGTATTACTAGCACATTGTTATATATGATATATACATATATGTATTACTAGTACATTGTTATATATGCTATATACATATATTATATGTATTACTAGTACATTGTTATATATGAAATATACATATATTATATGTATTACTAGTACATTGTTATATATGCTATATACATATATTATATGTATTACTAGTACATTGTCATATATGATATATACATATATGTATTACTAGTACATTGTTATATATGAGATATACATATATTATATGTATTACTAGTACATTGTTATGCATGATATATACATATATTATATGTATTACTAGTACATTGTTATGCATGATATATACATATATTATATGTATTACTAGCACATTGTTATATATGATATATACATATATGTATTACTAGTACATTGTTATATATGCTATATACATATATTATATGTATTACTAGTACATTGTCATATATGATATATACATATATGTATTACTAGTACATTGTTATATATGCTATATACATATATTATATGTATTACTAGTACATTGTTATATATGAAATATACATATATTATATGTATTACTAGTACATTGTTATATATGATATATACATATATTATATGTAGTACTAGTACATTGTTATGTATGATACATACATATAATATATGTATTACTAGTACATTGTTATGTATGATATATACATATATTATATGTAGTACTAGTACATTGTTATATATGATATATACATATATGTATTACTAGTACATTGTTATATATGATATATACATATACTATATGTAGTACTAGTACATTGTTATTTATGATATATACATATATGTAGTACTAGTACACTGTTATGTATGATATATACATATAATATATGTATTACTAGTACATTGTTATGTATGATATATACATATATTATATGTAGTACTAGTACATTGTTATGTATGATATATACATATATAATATGTATTACTAGTACACTGTGATATATAATATATACATATATTACATGTATAACTAGTACATTGTTGGAAAGTCAGATATTTACGTCCATCAAACAGTAAAAAAAAAAAAAAAATCAGTAAATAAATTATATCAATTTCTACTGTTTAATAAGTACGGTATTTGCTATTTTCTATTCACTGATTTCCAAGCGGCTGATTTTCTATAAACATATGTAGATGAATATATCAGAGTTCTTCACCGGTCATGAAATATGAACGATATTTAACGGGAAAACGTTTAACGCCCTCTATATGCTAATATCATTGAATTTTTCGTGAACGCTTGAACTTCTTCACTTGAAACATACTCGAAAAATATGAGGTTATCCCTTAATACTCGACTCTTACTTTCAGAGGGGGTTATCGACATAGTAGGCATTTTGGCATCTGTATAACAGACAATTATTTTGAATTATAGATATGATGTATTATATAAGAACCGTTCACCACGTGTATGGCTCCGAAATTGTGCTACATAAGTAAACTAATCTTTGCTCCACAACAAAAGTCGATTTAAATAATACATAACCTAAAACTAGATAATTGGCCGCTGCCTATTTTCATTTTCGGTATGGAACCTTAGGCGGTGCTTTGACCCCGTCATTTAGACAGCCACTTATGGCTATTTTCATGTCTTTATATTTCGCGTAGAAAAATATAATGTGTTACAGGTTTTTTAATGAACTATATTTTTCATTTATGAAATAATTTGCAACAATAAATCATTGTATATGGTGTTACCTGTAAAGCATGTTTTGGCCAACAGGAAAAGGTGCTTCCTAACTTGTGTACCAAGGCATGTTTTCAGGGTCGGTCTAAATTCATATATACTTATATTATATGTTTGGTACAATGTAAATACAAAACAGTGACGAAAACAATATTTTAAACCTTTAACATATACAGCACGTCAACAAAATCTGTATCTTACAACGTTTAAACACCACAGAGAAAGAAACAATAAAATTAATGTGTATACACTTTTTTACAGCATATCATTATGGTGAAAGAGTAACTGAAAATAAATCCGTGCTTGATGTCTCCTGTAAGACAAGGAGACATTATCGTATAATTTGTAAAATGGCTGTCTACATGACATCCTCAGACACTTCAATTATCGAGTTGTTGACTCATGATATCATAACGCAAACATATGTTGGATGTTTTTATATTTAACAGTTTTGAAACAATTTAAGATTAACATTGGAAAGTCTGAAACAATTTTTAAACTTTTAGATAACCCGTTACTTGAATAATTTACCAGAATTTTGAAAACTGACAAATAAAAGAGCTTTATCTTATATCTATGTTAATTAAAGATTTTTTTCTGATTTTTTTCCTTAATAAGTTAATTGGGAAACGATTTGAAACAAGTATTCGAATATTACATTAGAAATGAGTTATGTTACTTTAGATTAAACAATAACACAATCTAATATCACTTACTTTATAAATATATAAATATCCATTGTAAGAATACAAAACTAATTGTGCTTTCCGGTGTGCTTATTTTGATAATATTCCTACCGTTTGTCCAAAACAGTGTTATCTTCAAAAGTCGACCAAACTTCTAATTTTAACAGTTCTTCCATTCCGAAATTTGTATTTGAGTTAACGATTTGCACAGATGATACCCCGACGCTGTTCAGGAGATATAAAGCTAGGATTGTAGATATATTGTAAGAGGATACTTGAATCCTTGTAATCTATTTCGCTAAGCTAACCAGTCTTAGAACCACCATAGTCCATCTGACTTCAATAAGTGTCTCAATATCTGAGTTTTTGAACATTATATCAAATATTTTAACAAGTCTTCCATACTTTTATTATTCTCGACATATTGTACAAGATAATATAAATGCATCTAATAAGAATCACATTTATGAGGATATTTCCACTAGTTTTGTCGACAGGAAACGTTGTAACCATAGAAAGAAACAGAATACCGAAGGGTAAACAAAACTGGACTTGGAACTCAATATCGATAAAACTCGCAAAATAAATGTACACATAGACCATAGAAAAAGAAATATATATATATATAGAAAGAATTACCAGGTGGAGCGGAGACACATTTGAAATAAAGTTCAAGTCCGAGGAATGGTACGTTCTTGTTGGGTTCAAACATTTATCTTTACACTTTATGCTTGAACACAAATAAAAGTCGATTAAGATTTATAAACAGTAACCGATTTATCTGTTTGTTTAGTAAATTTATATTTTATATGTATACATTATCGGGTATTTCATAATTGTTTCGTTGGTACCCCAGTTTACGCTTTGAGCAGCTGTTATTACTTGCATTTTGAGCTAGATATACATAGCGGGTGCTACCGATAAAAAAATATGTTTACCCTTCCGGAACGCCTGGGCCCGTATTCATTAAACCGTCCTCGTGCTCAAGCATGCATTCTGTGCTCATACCAACTTGCGTGTAACTCGCTAAAATCATGTCAAAAGATAAAAAAAACAAAAACAAAAACAAAAAAAAACAAAAAAAACCTGAGAATGGTTTCATGAATAAGGGCTCTGGTCTTATTCTCCTTGTTCTTTTAGTTAGAATAATGGTTTCGTTGATATTAAGGTAATTTCTTATTGAACTTTTAGAAAGTATCATTACAAAGAATCATTTCATTCTCCCGGAACTTGGTTTGATGTTTATTTCACACTTTTGCAACTTCAGCATGACAACTCCCAGCGTCATCCTCGATATCCAGGGGTTACGCTCACTTTCGCTCTCTACACTCCTGGAATATGTCAAAGCAAAATTGAAGGCACGAAGATTGCTGTTTGATTGGTCTCGGGTAAAAAACTGACCAATTGCTAGGCTGATACCTGTCCTTTGAAGATTACAAAGGAGAGACGCCCGACTTCAAAGCCTGTCAAATTTTGCCGTTACGTGACCGCGAGATTCTTTTCAAAGGATCGGACTATAGTCTTCTTGTCTCATCAACAAGGTGGCGCACACCGAGCCTTCAATTTTGCTATGACATATTCCAGGGGTGCATAGAGAGAAAATGAGCGTAGACCCTGGATATCGAGGATGTCCCAGCGTCGGTGATGATATTTCATCGATAGAAACAAACCTTTCTAAAGGCGAACATTTGTAAATATTATGTTCTTATCTTAATATATTAGTTTATATTCCGTCTTTGCGTATTGCAGAGTTATCTTCTCTTGTGAGCGGGTATTGATTGTTACGTCATTGGTTTGTGAGAGTAACGTCATCAATTTTTGAGAAAACAACGTATTTTTCTCACACAAACCAATGACGTCACAATCAATACCTGCTCACAAGAGAAGATAACTCAATACGCAAAGACGGAATAAGTCACACGAAACTATCATAAAATTCAAACTAATAACAAATACTTTGCCATGTTTTCAACTAAATTCAACAGGCAATGATTGGAGACTTCTACTCTCACATGACAAAATGTATTCATTCAAATATTAAATCACTTCCTTGATATTTTCACGCTAATTTACTCCAAAAAAACAACAACCGCAAACAGTCTATACGATGTCACAGAAACTGAAACACATTACTGTAACAGCGTATCGCGATCGTGTGACAAGGGCTTGGCACAGATTCCGAACCCCACGGTTGAGAATAAGACAAATATTGATGTTGTTTAAATGAACATTCTATCATGATGTCTACTGACTTCTGCATCACAATAACAGAAAAAAGAAACAAAAATGAAAACTGTCGACATTGTATCGTAGTGTATCCTAGTTCACTTTGTGACTAATCTCACCCTGAGTGATGGTATTCTTGTGTGGTACCCGAGGCTTGCGTTGAGACAATGATTAGACATTTAAGAATTTCACCCCAGGGGTTTCGATTTCTCTAGCGTACATTCAACCGTAAGGAAAGCATTTTCTTCTATCCTATCAATAATGTTGTTATCCTGATCTGTACAGTACTTCTCTAGTGCAAAACTGATTTTGACGTCATAAATATATTGTTCCTGCGACATCATCGTAATGTATCTTCCCACTTAATGTCTGCAATACCCTAAGGGTTACAGAGAAACTACCTTAGTTGTGAGTGAAATCTTGATCAGATAGCGATAATGGTGTGACATATTATCCAACAGATCCTTGCTATTTTAGATATTTCAATTATTTCTCAATCCGAGAATCATAATATATATACGTGTATGTATATTGACAACAATTATTATATCAGAAATACTTGTTTTAAAATGTAACTATTGTAATATATTGTTTTCGTTTTAAGAGGATGGTAAATTGAGGAAGAAGAGACACATTTACATGGCTGGACCCGCAGGTCCACCCGGAAGTGTAGGTAAGTACACACATATACTCACATACATAATTACAAAGCTGGACTCCTAGGTCCTCCCGGAAGTGTAGGTAAGAACACACATATACTTCCATACATCATTACAAAGCTGGACTCCTAGGTCCTCCCGGAAGTGTACGTAAGTACACACATATACTTCCATACATCATTACAAAGCTGGACCCATAGGTCCTCCCGGAGGTGTAGGTAAGTACACACATATACTTCCATACATCTTTACAAAGCTGGACTCCTAGGTCCTCCCGGAGGTGTAGGTAAGTAAACACATATACTTCCATACATCATTACAAAGCTGGACCCCTAGATCCTCCCGGAGGTGTAGGTAAGTACACACATATACTACCATACATCATTACAAAGCTGGACTCCTAGGTCCTCCCGGAAGTGTAGGTAAGTACAAACATACACTCACATACATCATTACAAAGCTGGACCCCTAGGTCCTCCCGGAAGTGTAGGTAAGTACACCTACACTCACATACGTCCCCACATAGCTGGACCTCGGGGTCCACCCGGAAGTGTAGGTAAGTACACCTACACTCACATACGTCTCCACATAGCTGGACCTCCATGTCCACCCGGAAGTGTAGGTAAGTACACCTACACTCACATACGTTCCCACATAGCTGGACCTCCATGTCCACCCGGAAGTGTAGGTAAGTACACCTATACACACATACATCTTTACAAAGCTGGACCTCCATGTCCACCCGGAAGTGTAGGTAAGTACACATATACACTCACATACATCCTCGCATATATGTAGCTGGAACACAGCTCCACCCGGACGAGTAGGTAAGTACAAACATACACTCACATGCATCCTCGCATACATGTAGCTGGAACACAGGTCCACCCGGACGAGTAGGTAAGTACAAACATACACTCACATGCATTTTTACACCAAACCACAGGGACTTGCCACGTTCCTATGACCCAGAATGAAAACAATACCTCATGGTCCGACCCCCAGCTCACTTACTATTGACAATAATAAGTTATCTGGGGGTCCGAACATCAAGCCAAGCCAAAGTTTCACGAACATTCCGTTACTTAAGGAAATTCCTTATTTCTACATAATTTATAGAAAAAACAGTTACTGAGATAAATTTAATTTAAGTTGCCTTAAATCTAGAAATGCTTTCCTCTGAGAGTAAAAAAAAACAAACACAAAAACAAAAACAAAAACTGAAATTGGGAACCCTTATTATTCTTTATCTTTAATTCTATATTTCATTGCTAGAAATTCATTTATTTTTTTTATTATTATCAGCCATGAAATAGTTATTCAGACGTAAAAGGATGTTTTTCTAACTCGTATATGATCGAGAGGGATACTATTCATAAATATAATAATATCAGAAAAATAGAATGTTTAGCTCAATAATTACGGTACATGTAATAGGGATATGTTCACATCCGAACAACTTCCGCTGTTTATTTATGTTTAAGATATCCCAAATCCGAAAACTTATCTTTATTATTTCTTGAGTGATTTCTGTTGTCTAGTGTTATTCAACATTTTAATATTTGACAAAAGTTCCTATCATATTTATTTATTTTTTTACATTCTTTATCTGTATGAATTGTTCAAGTTGTTAAAACGAGTGTTTCTTAAATTACAATTACATTGTATTATTTAACTTGTTTGCATTGAATAATAAAAACTGTATTTGATCTGCAGGAGCACCCGGACACCCAGGACATCCAGGGACCGCTGGTCCAGCGGGGCCTACCGGCTACCCAGGTTATACTGGAGAAAAGGGAGATCAGGGCGCTGTAGGAGCTCCTGGACCGGTCGGCGAGCATGGCCCTCAGGGACCCAAGGGGGATACAGGTTCAGTAGGCGAGGTCGGGGCCGTCGGACCCCAGGGATCCAAAGGACTGGTAGGAGGGCAGGGAGAGCAGGGAGATGCTGGTGAACAGGGAATGCCGGGACCACACGGACCCCAGGGAGAAGAGGGAGCTACAGGAAACATGGGATCACAAGGTCAGTGAATAAGTGGTAAATCTCATGTCACCGTTAGGGGCAAGCCGGCGCTTCAGTTGCGACCAGACGGCCATTGAAGTCGGACATTGTGAAAAGTGTCCAAGATTACCCGGATGTTCCCTATATGACGGTATATTTATATATCTATATTTATTCAAAGGGGGGATACTCAACCTAGGTACAAATTACCAGCATTGCTTTGAGTCGAGTACTAAAACTAAGGTATAATTAGCCACGTAAAACTAATTTGATTGGGTGGCGCAGTGGATAGCGCATTCGCCTTTCATAAAGACGATCCGGAGGCATTGGGTCACCTGCCCGTCTACGTGAGTTTTCACCGAGTGCTCTGGTTTCCTCCCCTATTAGGACCCTCTGTGCGCTCCCATCCTGGCTAACAAGAGTGATTTATATCAGTTGCGATAACTTGTTTTGTAATTGTTGTAAATTATAAAATTTACCTATTTATATATAAACACATTTAAATGAAGGTTATTTCTCTGGTTTATTTAGAGAACTACAATTCTCGCAATTATTTCGTTTGAACAAAGGGCTCTCCTCAGCAAATAGTGAATTAACAGCAGTGCAACAGATTTCCAGGTGATATATCTTTAGATTATTGTCATAATGCAAATGGGGATTTTTTATACAAGAGGTGAAAAATAGTATTTGTAATTTTTGATTCTCAGATACATCAAGAATACCAGTAGCTTTTATTGGTATAATGTCTATACTTGTTGTTATACTCCAAAACATTCAAACATCTTAAAATCATACTTTTACTGTTTTCTAGTAAATAAACGGCATAACTCACAAAAAAGTTGTCCTGAACACGTTATATATAATTTGATCAGACATTTATCACAAAATTTACAGTCGACTACAGCTATATAATTTGATTAGACATTTATCACAACATTGCCAGTCGACTACAGCTATATGATTTGATTAGACATCTATCACAACATTGCCAGTCGACTACAGCTATAATTTGATAAGACATCTATCACAACATTGCCAGTCTACTACAGCTATATAATATGATTAGACATTTATCACAGCATTGACAGTCGACTACAGCTATATAATTTGATTAGACATTTATCACAACATTGACAGTCGACTACAGCTATATAATGTTTAAATTGTCAGGTTACCCCGGAATCCAGGGAGATAAGGGCCTCATGGGGTATACAGGGTACCCAGGAATGGCTGGTGAGCCTGGATCAATGGGACCCCCAGGAGCAGTAGGTGAGCCAGGGCCAATGGGAAACAGGGGCCCACATGGACCTCAGGGATCCATGGGTGAACCGGGTAAACCTGGACGACAAGGACCCCAAGGTACACCGGGAAAGCGTGGATACGCTGGAGCACCAGGGCCAGCATACGCCGTTCAGTATAGGAGCGCACAAGCTCCCCGGCCTGCCCCATACAAAGGATAATTAATTAAAAATATCTAAATTAATGTGATCGATATTCCACTGTTTGTGTTAAAGAAAACAAGTTCCATATTCCATCAAATTAGTTCTGTAAAATTTTGTTTTGTATGTTTGAATTCTTTCCATCAGCGTCATCCACTATAAATCATGTTCGAAATGGAATAATGTGAAGTATTTAAATCGAGAAAACAAGTACTTGTGATGTGAATAAATAAAGTGGGTTTCTTGATAAATTGTTGGTCATGTTTTTCTTTTCATCGTATTACGACATTATAATAGTGGCAATTACATTTACATGGTTTTATTTCGGTAGAACCGTTTGATCGAAATGAAACAAGCTGGGTAACTCCCCTTTGTTGTTTGACTCGCTAGGTGGCGCCCACCAGTAGAGATGTCTTGATAAAAAACATAAAGTTGAGGTAAAAAGCGAAGCAGTTTTGACTTTAAAGCGATTTCTGGCCTTTTTAATTGTTAAATTCGTAATCTGCGCTAAAGGAAGTTCGCATATATGATATTTCAAATTCATTCGACAACTGGTATAGCAGAAATAGCGTAACAAAGAGAGTTATAAAGCCGCACTTTTCACAATAAAGTGAGTGAATATCTACTTTGTGTGCTATTTATGTTGAAAATTGACCATTTTGAAGCAAACATCATGTAACAAAATACTATTTTATTTTTGAAGGCCTCCGCATTCACCAACCAAACAAATATTAGGTATGCTTAAACATTGTCATATACCAGTGGTCATTCTGAGAAAGGATTTTTTGGTTGTCACATGTGGGGACTTTCATCTATCCAAAAAACATTATATGTTGGTTATTTCTGCATAACAACGCAATTGTATTGCTATGGTGGACCATCTACGCATGCGCAATGAAAAAATCTGCACCCTAAAAGATAGCCCTTATTAACAAATATGATGTTTGTAAAAGAATAGTTAATAAATTGATATTAAACTTTTCCTTTGTATGAAGCCGATAATGACCCATAACGCCCCAAGTCTTTTAGTGCCTGACGTTACATCTCAAAATGTCACCGGGCGACTCGCCTAGTATGTTTACTACTCTCTTTATACATGGAAATATCAGATGTCATGATATCTAATGCCTCCCGTCTCTTATACAGATTACATGATCTCTAGGTGATGCTATTATGTTATACACACATTTGCTTTGTGAGTTATCTCCCGTTGACTAATCGATATGGTTTTCACTAAGTAAAATGTTAAACATATGCGGTTTGTTTTGGTGCAGTTTTAAATACAACCTTTGGTACACATTCATCTAATCATATGATTGAAGCAATGCCATGGATACCTTTTAGGTTTATAAATACTGCCGTTTATCCCGCCGGGGTTTGATCTGTAAACATTTTGTCCACTTCCGGTGCTTCCCCGTGCGTGGAAGCCTCCTGGGAAAATTAAGGCGGCATACCGTATTCAAAAACATGATAGCAAACCCTACGGTGTCTTTACTTATTACAGTTTACTTGTGAAATATCATACATTCTCCATTTGATAAAAACATATCATAATGCAGTGAAGATATACGAAATATTGTATCTTCACATGTGAAGACGTCACTCATAGTATTGTCCAATCTGAACGGGACATTCTATTCTCTGCGTAGATTTTCAGTTTCAAGTTGAGATGAAGTGACGGCAGAGTAAGTGGTTGTGTGTTACACCTATGCAGCATACAGAATTGTTTTTACATAACTGCACTATAAATATCTCTTTTACTTATCTAACACTTTTCTAGAAATTCGATGTAGGAAGCATTTATTTAGTTTAGTTTAGTTTAGTATCGTTTAACGTCCTATAAACAGCTATGCTCATTTAAGGACGGCCTCCCCTGTGTGCAAGATGCATGCGTGTGTAATTTGGGAGGCTGCAATATGTTCGTGTTTGTCTCCTTGTGGTAGGGCGGAACTGATGCCGACTTTATAGTGCTACCTCACTGAAACATACTGCCGAAGACACCCAGCAGGACACCACACCCGGTCACATTATACTGACAACGGGCGAACCAGTCGTCCCACTCCTAAATTGCTGAGCGTTAAGCAGGAGTAATAACTACTATTTTTACAGACTCTGGTATTTCTCAGCCAGGGGACAGAACCCAAAGCCCGCCTCACAGGGGCGAACGCTCAACTATAGGCCAAAAGTGAGGCATCGTCAAAGAAGACATCATGAAGGAGACAGTTGTTTAGAGAGAAGAGAAAAGACAAAATCCCGAATTTAGTCGCCTCTTACGAACATGCAATGGGCGCAGCAGGTACAATTCGCACGCCCTACCTGCAGGGACAGCTTCAAATTTTTTTAATCGTAAATCTATGTTGAAAGCCAAACTTACCGCACCAGAACGACAATTTCGTCCATTCAGGACCTCATCAGTGGCAGGAAATGTAAAGGGGAATAATATACATGGGTGTTGGAATCCCAAATAGAAATGTAGCAAAATAGAGACGGGTCCTATAAAAACCATTTCTTACGGCATAAATTGGAAGGAAACTCTTTTTTTATAACAGTCAATACAAAGTGCAATAGTTTAATTGATGTTTAATGTATAAAACATCACAATGCAACAAATCAATAAATATATAGGTATATCGATGTTGCAAAATAAACCTATCTAACTTTATTTAATACGATTACAAGAGTTAGAGCTGAAATTCAACAGAAATATTATGAATTTCATTGGTTGCTGTTGTAGTAGACACCATTAAAATTAGCGTCCCAACTATTTCGTCGGAGGGAGTTACTCCCCTTGCACTACTATTACCGTAACTACACATAGTATTCAATCAAATTTCCTGAAATGAAAACTAAAGTGAAGGATAAAATGGTCATCATTAAATTATTTTTCCTTGAAAAGAAACTTTTATTCAAACCTTCCTGAGAAATCATCTCTATTAAGAGGTCACCTGTATTCAAAGCAACCATTAATTTACAATCCTTGTTGCTGTCACTTTTCATGAGAACTTTAACTTGTAATGAATAGACAACTTACAATGAGAGACTTCTTTAGGGAGCTCCTGAATGCGTTCGTCAATACAGGTTTGCTTATATAAAACTCAGCGACTCACGAAACAACATCAACAATGAATGACCATACCTTCATTTCCTGAAGACGACCTGAGCTCTATTTTCTAATGTTGCACAAACTGTTGCCTCCGCTTCCTGGCGCACTTTGAAAAGGAGCACACCATCTTTGGTCAGTACTGTGATATGGAACTACACAAATTTCATTACAGTTAACAGTTAAAGCTATTGTCTTTCGGTGCTGGAGAGGACGATGTCTTTGGGCGTCAACACTGTATCATATAGTAAAAGTATAAACTCCCGCCTAAGGAAATAGTCGGGTTGTTACTATTTTAACTGATTGCGGTGTGGAAGCTTCCCCGTTGACAATGGTTCTAAAATATATGTATTATATTATATATCTTTAACATCCATATGTTCACGTTTGGAGATTTCTCTCAACGGGTGATAAAACGTAAGCATTCCTCTACCGCGTATTTTTTCTATTTTTACAGTAAGACTTGCAAAAAGTATTCAATCTGAGTACCCCTGCGCCACTGTCAGAAAGATTTAACAATGCAGTTGAAACTTCTTTTCCGTTATGAACGTAGCTTTTGATAAAAATAAGCATCTGAATTAGTGTGAGTATTAAGAGTTCTTTGTTTTTTAATAAAAAATAAAAACGAATATTTCCAATTGATGAAATGATGTTTGACTTGAAAATTTAGAAATATAAAGCAATCGACAGACAGCTTTTCTGCTTCAAGGAGAAAATATTATAATTATTAAATGATTAGATGAGAAAAATCGATAATTTTTATCTCTTAAATTCTAAAAGATTTCAGGAGCTAATATAAAGTGCATGTGTAAAGAACACTAGATAATGCGGACTTCCATCATCTATAAAAAATCAATTATAACTGTATAAACAACTGAACTCAAATTAAACACCAAAATGCACTAACAGGATCCGATGAGACACCAACATGAAAAGGAAAAATACGATTTACCTGTATAAACATGAGGACGAGACAGGTGTACTGGTGTGCGTTTCTTAATCTAAGTTGGAATCCTCGAATCTTTTATCCTGAATTACACCAGAATGTAGGAATACAATGTACAGAACGTGTCCCTGTCAAAGAGGATCAATTCAGCGGCATAGGTCAGCTTTACTTCACACATGACTGTAGTACCTTTATGGTGCATTTATTCTGTCATGATAAGAACATATCAGATTTTCAGTTGTTGGGGGGGGGGGGGGGGGGGGGGGGGGCCTACCATCACCGATGAAGGACGAAACAGCTGTATGATTGTACAGTGTACATTTGATATTTATTTTTGGCATACTGTCCTCATTTGTGTATGTTGCGTTCATCATTTCAGCGTCATAAATAGCTTCATATATTATTTACCTAACGATATAAATGGCTTCATACATTATATACCTAACGATACAAATAGCTTCATACATTATATACCTAACGATATAAATGGCTTCATACATTATATAACTAACGATATAAATAGCTTCATACATTATTTACCTAACGATATAAATAGCTTCATACATTATTTACCTAACGATATAAATAGCTTCATACATTATATACCTAACGATATAAATAGCTTCATACATTATATACCTAACGATATAAATAGCTTCATACATTATATACCTAACGATATGAATAGCTTCATACATTATATACCTAACGATATAAATAGCTTCATACATTATATACCTAACGATATAAATAGCTTCATACATTATTTACCTAACGATATAAATAGCTTCATACATTATATACCTAACGATATAAATAGCTTCATACATTATATACCTAACGATATAAATAGCTTCATACATTATTTACCTAACGATATAAATAGCTTCATACATTATATACCTAACGATATAAATAGCTTCATACATTATTTACCTAACGATATAAATAGCTTCATACATTATATACCTAACGATATAAATAGCTTCATACATTATTTACCTAACGATATAAATAGCTTCATACATTATATACCTAACGATATAAATAGCTTCATACATTATTTACCTAACGATATAAATAGCTTCATACATTATATACCTAACGATATAAATAGCTTCATACATTATTTACCTAACGATATAAATAGCTTCATACATTATATACCTAACGATATAAATAGCTTCATACATTATTTACCTAACGATATGAATAGCTTCATACATTAAATACCTAACGATATGAATAGCTTCATACATTATATACCTAGCGATATAAATAGCTTCATACATTATATACCTAACGATATAAATAGCTTCATACATTATTTACCTAACGATATAAATAGCTTCATACATTATATACCTAACGACATAAATACCTTCATACATTATTAACCTAACGATATAAATAGCTTCATACATTATTTACCTAACGATATAAATGTAAATTACACGCCCACTGGATACCGTTTTGAATTCGGCATTGTGGGAAATATTAACAGAACGTATATGCGTCTGAAAGATGTTTCAAAAAGAAAGTCAGCAAGTTAATTCTGATGGGTGAACAATATTAAAATACAACCTCAAACTTGATCAAACTAGGGCAAAACATGGAGCGAGGACAGATTTACACGGCTACCCTAGAAAAGGTGGATAAAGATTAAGACCAGGTGTTACAGAAAGGTAAGCGTCATCTGCCTATTTCATGACACCTGTCATGTTATTCTAGATCACTTTTAAGTAATACTATGTACTGCAAGTGAAAATTGAGGTAATGACAATGAAATTACAAGGTACATGTACACTTATGAGCATAATAAAAACCAATGACCTCCTTCGCACCTTTAATCGCCGGTTGAAATAAAAGGGGGGCGGGGGGGGGGGGGGTAACTAAGAAGTACAAACATTGTAAGAAAATATGACTGATCGGCACGACAGTACAACTCATGTGTTTGAATTCAATTTCATCGTGGTTTATTTTTCGTTGATTATTTAAATCAGTATGTGGTAGTTTTCATACGAAATGGGATTAGATCATTGTGTTGAAGTAGAAATGAGGCCAGACTTCACAGTGGTCGGATTAGGCAGGTTTAGCACATACAAAACTTGTATTACTTTAACAATAGGTCAGAGATAGCGTATCAAGTCATACACCAGGAGTAGGTAGGGGGTCGTTTTATCAAATATAACATAAGAGAGTGATAGCCTTGTCTTTCCCTGGTGTTGATAACACATAGGCTATATCATACCCTCTAACCCACGCACGTACCATCGTAAAGACAGATATCTCCTCATCCGACAATTAACATCATAAAATGTTCTCCTGGATATTATTCATTTTAGTTCTCATATGTTGTCTTCGGTCCGGATTTGGTAAGTTATTCATTTCAATCAATAATGTTGTTAAACAGCATTTATAATACTCAAAATGTGTAAACATAAAAGCAAACGCATTTTTTGCGTATTTGTTTTAAAAATATTATACATTTAATTATTGTATAGCTATTGTTAATGTGTGTATCAACTTAATATATGTTTATCAACCCAACGTCTTATTACTTACAGCTTATGTTAGAAAATTTATGATAATGATAAACAGAGAACGACAACCAGGTAAAAAAAATAACTGTTTCGAGGATGATATGACAATTCACCATACCGGATTTCTTTTCTGAAATTATTATTTTATATTTCGATACTAAACGGTTCAATAAAGTATTTAATTTGCAATCATTAGCAGCAGCTGTTTCTGAATGTCCGAACCGATCTACGACTGCCATGTGTTTTACATCTACCTCGGACAATTCCAAGAAATATGCATTCTATCAAGACAACAAAACTTGGAACAATGCTCGGAAATATTGCCATCAATATAACGGTTCATTGGTTTCTATAACTTCTGGAAGTATTCTTGAGGAGCTCAAATTGATACAACGAAACTCAACGAAGGCTGATGTTCTTAGTAACAAAGAATACTGGATAGGGCTTCGGCGAAGTGATGCGTGGACATGGGAAGAAGGTGAGCTAACCTCAATAAGATTCCTATCACAAGATACATGTAATTACATCTGCTTTACCTGTGAAAAGTAAAAAGGATTGAACCACTAAGTCCTCCGTGATATATGTACTAAATATATACTTTGCATACTGTATAACATGAAATGTTCGTTGTGTATAAATATTCGTGGTTTTCATGGTTGCTATTGAACCAGGAAAATGACCACAACGAATTTGAATGATATACGTACGTGTCCCCTGTTTGTTGATATAAGATGTCCACGTAAGTTTGTACCACGAAACCATCTGAATAGCTTCAAACCACGAAGGAAAGTACCCACGAACATTTCGTAAAAAATCAGGAAAGCATTTTTATTGGGGGGAGGGGGGGGGGATTTATTTAATTTGTTCTGTTCAAGCATATATTACAGATTTTGTTAATTAACGCGATAAAAAAAATGATGATTTTTTTTAGCATAGAGGGATTATTTCTTTCCAACGTTTCAAATTATAAATAGGATAAATACTGCTAATTTCACCAATATTTCGTAGATAAGTCAGTTCACAAAATTATTCCTGCTATATATTAATTTAAAATTCAATATGAACGATAGTTTCCATCATTTTTAGGAAATACACCTATCACCTACTTTGACTGGTACCCAGGAGAACCGAATTACATGCAGGACAATGAAAACAGAATTATGATGTGGTATTTAAGAAACGTTGGTTGAACAAGTACATTGAAACTTGTCTAATCCGACCCATGGGCATTTCGACATTTCACGTGATCCAGTGACACATTTTATCCTAGCTCTAATGAATACTGTACAAACAGTATCTGTGTGTTCCGATTTTTCTAATGTGACTTATGTGTTGCGTTCCACAGGTTGTCGAATTAGGCAGGTTTTTTACAGTATATAAAGTGTATATTTTTATAAAATATTTTTCCTTTTATGTTTAATTATGATAGACTTAAAATGTGCATTTAAAAAGTATGTTTTTCATTGACATTGGTATGGATATTTCATGTAAATAAAATAAAATCAAAACTCGAATGAACATTTTAACATTATTCAAAATTCCAATACTCAAACATATCACATAGAGCCATGATTTTGATTTTCTATATATATTTATATTTGAAACGTTAAATGTTATTTATAGTTCTTTACTTACCTGACAGGTATGGTGCAGTAAACAATGGGAATCATATATACGGAAGATACCATTGGAATGATGAACAACAGGATAGACAAAACACAGATGGAATACCCTCAAAATACATCTGCCAGCTCCGTAAATATAATATTTACATTGAAAATATTCTTACAGAAACTGTATGAAACAGTTCAATGGTTTTTTTCATACTGCAATATTTGTGGGTCATTTTGGTGATTGAAAGCAGTAGTTGTGAAAAAAGAAAATATCATTGGCCATGCGAGTGCGGGTATTTTCCTCCGTGCGAACATGACTTTGAAATTGTGTTTGTAAATCTTTCAAATGCTCTTTTCATGTGTTGAAAAGCGATGTCGATAGATTGGTGGATTTGATTGATTGAAATAGTTATGTAGTATGGAACTTTTCTTAAAAGAACCACAGTGTCAATATACTTTGACAAAAAAGAAATAAAAGTCGATTCCAAAAATAGTGAACTTCGTCAAAATAAACGAAGCGAAACCAGGTACTCTGGAAAGGTAATGCTAAACAAATTTTGTGTGTTTAAGGTACCCCGACCGACCCTAGAATTTACCTCCAACCCTATATATCAAACAGTTCTTTCATCCTTTTTCAGAAAATATTACACAATGTGAAGGAGCAGAGTTTTGTATCACGCCGTCCATATGTAAAGCCATTGACAATGATTGCTATTATTTCGGCGGTAACCGGGATGATGATAAAGGATTTGTAACCTGGGAGGAAGCTCATCACAGATGCACACATCTTCAATATACAAATATAATCAGCGGTTTTACTACGAAACCAAAAGCATTTTTAGCCCACATACAAAATCAAACTATAAACGAAATACTTAGATCCCATCTATTGGCGAGTAACATCGACGGGAACTACTGGATAGGAGGTCAGCTGCAGAAAGGTGATAAAGTTTGGAGTTGGGACTCTGGTAGGTTGGCGTGTAAAAGGAAGATTGGTGTGATATTGGTATATTGCTGTTTGCCACTGATAAGTGGCTACATTTCGGTATATAACTTGTATAAATAGTGTCTATCAATCAGCAGTATCAAGTTTATCATACTTGTAAACTGTAGGCCGTTAAACGAATTATCACTGGATAGCTTTGGGGTTTAAGAGAGACATTTCGACTACCAAGATGTTCCTAACGCGTTGGCTTTCCAGTAGGAGCTTTAAAAGTGGTGGGCGATCCGTCATGTAGTAAGCATTTAGAATTTCTATCATAGGTATAGAATTTAATTTTACAGATGAGAAGCCCTATAATTCCGAACAGGATTTACGCGTATTATGAATATACAGCTGTCTGCAATCCTATTCAGATTTGGATTATCATTTTTAAAACATTGCAATTCACCCCAATGTTTGTTTTCGTTGATAATTTGGATAATAATTTAAATTATCGGCCTACTACATGTATCTCTAGCATTATGAATCATGACGTCAAAATACTCATGATCATCAAATCACCGCTGTTTATGTAGTGGCAATGCAGATCATACAGGTGTATACATAAAGTGATATTTAGATGTTGAATTCCATTTTAACTGTTAACACTGGTATGCTTTCCAATAAGATTACGGTAAGAAAACTTACATTGGCAGTAGTATGCAATGTGTTATATACCACCACTTTACTGCGCATGACAATAAATCATATACCCAAAGAGGCATACAATATCTAACTACTCTTAATTGTATCAAAGATTGTTTGGTTGATACAATGTATTAATGGTTTCTGCGAAAGCTAGCCGATGTTTAATTTCGTTTTTGTGCTATTAGGACCCGAGTATAGTTCTGATGTAACACAGCTACATAATGTAACATTGCCGGTAGATGGAGGAGATTGTATGTTGGCACGCTACGAATACGAAACCTCCTCGTGGCGGATGACCTTGAGCCGTTCAGATTGCAACAATCAAAAGTATTTCTTTATTTGTGAATACGGTGAGATTATACATCAGCATCCATTTTGGATTACTGTTTCTATTGTTTATCAAAACTACTACATAGTAATCATATGCTCAAGTTGTTGTATTGTTTAACAACGCCATAATGTAATAGACGATATGAAACCTGTACTACCAGAAATAGTGACGTCACATGGAGAAGGAATATAATGTCACAAACTCTAGCCAATAGGAAACATTGTGGCGTGTGTGTATTTTTTTACTATTATGAAATGTACAAATAAGCATGAATTTGTAAATGACATTAACAAAAACATATTTCAAATACGTTCACGTGACATCTTAATTAAGAAATTAAAAAAAATAACAGAAAAAACAATTCGATCCCAAATGCGGATATGCAATGGTTTACAGATATTCCTGATTCTACCACCATGGCTTCAACCTCACAAATAAACCTGATGACTACAACGCCTACACAAATAACAACGACCAGATCAACAACAGCTGCAACTACAATAACTACCACAACAACTGCAACAACAACAACAACAACATCAACAACAACAACAACCACACCAACAACAACGACGACCACACAAACAACAACGACGACCACACCAACAACAACGACGACCACACCAACAATAACTACGACCACACCTACAACAACTACGACCACACCAACAACAACCACGACCACACCAATAACAACCACGACCACACCAACAACAACCACGACCACACCAACAACAACGACAGCCACACCGACAACAACCACGACCACACCAACAACAACGACGACCACACCAACAACAACCACGACCACACCAACAACCACAACAACTGCAACAACACTAACAACATCAACAACAACAACAACCACACCAACCACACCAACAACAACGACGACGACCACACGAACAACGACGACAACCACACCAACCACACCATTCAAAACTACGACCAAACCAACAACAACAACAACAACTGCAACAACACTAACAACATCAACAACAACAACTACGACGACCACACCAACAACAACGACACCAACAACAACCACGACCACAACAACAACGACTACGACCACACCAACAACAACGACACCAACAACAACCACGACCACAACAACAACAACTACGACCACACCAATTACAACGACGACGACCTCACCAACAACAACGACGACGACCACACCAATTACAACGACGACGACCACACCAATTACAACAACGACGACGACCATACCAACAACAACGACAGACACACCAACAACAACAACGACGACGACGACGACAACCATACCAACAACAACCACGACCACACCAACAACAACTACGACCACACCAACAACAACGACACCAACAACAACCACGACCACAACAACAACAACTACGACCACACCAACAACAACAACGCCGACGACCACACCAACAACAACGACGACAACCACACCAACAACAACGACGACAACCATACCAAAAACAACCACAACCACACCAACAACAACAACGACGACGACGACAACCATACCAACAACAACCACGACCACACCAACAACAACGACGACCACACCAACAACAACGACGACAACCATACCAACAACAACGACAGCCACACCAACAACAACGACAGCCACACCAACAACAGATACCATGACCACACCAGCAACAACAACGACGACGACGACGACAACCATACCAACAACAACGACAGCCACACCAACGACGACGACAGCCACACCAACAACAACCACGACCACACCTACAACAACTACGATGATACATCACACGACAGAACATTCTGAGTATCCTAGTAATGAGGAAACGTCCGGACTCCCTCTCGGTAATATGTCATGATTGTCTGCAGAGTTCTCTCTCAATAAGGAATGTATCATGTCGGTAAAAGAATAAAAATTGACAGAAATCGCGCTTGATAATAACAATATGTGTATAGGCTTTCGGAATAAAAAAAATCTTCAAAAAAAGGCCTCCATAATCTCGATTATGGTGTCAATATACTGAGCGATAAACTGAGAATATTATATATCACCATACAGAGCTAACTTTGGAGGATTGTGGTGTGTCAATATGT
This sequence comes from Mizuhopecten yessoensis, assembly GCF_002113885.1. NCBI lineage: Eukaryota > Metazoa > Mollusca > Bivalvia > Pectinida > Pectinidae > Mizuhopecten > Mizuhopecten yessoensis. Next base: position 512,229 of record NW_018407519.1, read on the forward strand.
GAAACTCACTCCAAATACTTGTGTTTTGTCAATATGTGAAACTCACTCCAAATACTTTTGTTTTGTCAATATGTGAAACTCACTCCAAATACTTGTGTTGTGTCAATATGTTAAACTCACTCCAAATACTTGTGTTTTGTCAATATGTAAAACTCACTCCAAATACTTGTGTTTTGTCAATATGTGAAACTCACTCCAAATACTTGTGTTTTGTCAATATGTGAAACTCACTCCAAATACTTGTGTTGTGTCAATATGTGAAACTCACTCCACATACTTGTGTTTTGTCAATATTATGATATCACTCTTTAAAAGGCATCAGAAAAAAGAAGCAATGAGCCCAAAAAAATGTAGACGGGTTAGTTGATTTGAAAAACTAAGATGACCTTTTGATGTTTCAAATTTCTTAGTTACATGAATATGACAAACTTAAACCTTTTCATTCTAATTGCAGACACACTCATACTGCTAGTGGTATCCGCCTGCTGTGTTTTGACATTGATAACCATGTGCTGCTGCATTTACAATTTCGTAAGGTAGGACTACATTTTAAAATGAGAGAAAGACAAAAAGCTTAGATTACAAGGGGATGGTTTTAAATAGAAAATAATTTGAGAAGAAAACGAATTCGCAAGATTTGCCCCTAGGAGTTTTTTGTCAGAGGAGTTAATTAACCCTCAGCGTTCGTTAGACTGTACGAAAATACTTTCATGACAAACAATATGATAACACTTTATATCATATTTATTAAAATCACATCAATCATTTCTTTTAAGGAGGAAACATGAACTAAAGCCGATTGAAACTAGCTCCAATGAGGAAGAGAGACCTTCCTACCTTCCTGAGTTTATCCTGACGTGGCGTTCTCCGGGATACGCTTTTCGTTTACAAGGTGCTATAACGGAACCTGAAGGTGCTTCAAACTCTGCAAATATTCAGAACAAATTGATGGATATGCCTCCCGATTATTCAGCAGTTGTCCGTGAAAAAAGGAGACCACGAATTCCTAATACGTCGGGGACTTGGATTACCCTTGCCGCTGATTATGCGAACCGTCGTCATGGATACTATGAGCCTAGTCCGGATTACAATGATTATTCTTCTGATGCAATAAAAGAAAAAAAACACGAACACTTGTTCCGGAATGCAGTATATCTGCATGATAGTGAACCTCCAAGTGATTATAACTAACATTACTGTTCGTGGTATTTTAAGCGAAATATTTCCTTGTCAACAAATTTGAACCAATATGAAACATTTCGTATTTTCTAAATTTCCGGCGACACTTAGTCATAGTTAAGCCTGATTAAAGTTTTTCGATTATTGAGTAAGGATGACATCTTCACTGTAAAACAAATGCCATTTGTAAATTATTTGTCATCTTTAACATTTTCCCTAAACGACAAAGCGGCACGTTTTAAAGTCAGTAATACTAATAGCATTATGATACGTATGTACTACATACTACACAGGCATGTTAAAGTTGAGCTTGGACATTAATAAAACAACAAACTATTGTGCATAATTATTTAACATGACATGATGAAGTATGAAAAAAGGCATAATAAAAGTTTAACTGTTTATTTTACCTACTGGAGCTACTGTTTTATAACTCCTTGTCTATCCAGATCGCTACGTTATTATGAATTGTCTTGGGATTAACGAACTATTAAAAGTATTGTCAAAGATTAGAATTAATGATGGAGATATACATAGTTATTGTAATTATACTGTATATCCTTGATACTAACAATACAAGCGTAAGTGAAATAGAAGAAAAACATACATGTACTATTGCCTCAACAAGTAAAGACATACTCGGGTCTGTCATCCGCCACGAAAATTCATCAATATACAAATAAAGATGTCAAGGTATCAAAACACCATGCATACCCACAAAAATTAGAAGGTGAAATCCTATGTTCATAATACTAAATACAATAATAATATACACCATTTGATATAGCGCCCTATCTAGCTAACATAAGCCACTCTAAAGCGCTTTACACTACATAGATATACAATTAACACAATTAAGATATACATTTTTTGAGGAATTCGCAGGAGCTGCCTTATCACTAACTACTAGTCCTATACAACCTGGCTAATATCTCCCTGTGTATATATGATTGCGTGTGTGCTGGAGATGTATTGTGTTCTATTTGTAGTGGGACCGTGGTTCCAACGGCATCTTTTATAGTGCCACCTCAGTTGAATGCTACATCCCAGATACCGTAACATCCACCCCAGACCATTTTATACTCCACCTGGGTTGTTGGAGTTGTGTGGGCAGGAGAAAAACAATTTCTCTGATATTCTATGCGTGCGACGACTTCGGGATCGAACCCCGGCCGCCTGTGTGGAAGGTCGAAGTGTTAACCACTCGACCAATCCGACCATTATAAACGGTTTGAAACAAGTGATAAGGAGTTCGTACCGATTAGGTGACAGTTTACAGATCAAAATATACTTAGAATTGGTTAAAATCCGTTTGGGTTATATCGGTATCATTTAATAACGTAAACAATGTTTAATAATTATTTTGTATAAAAAGGTGAATTTTTGTCCAAAGACACAAAAACAGATAAGCAAATATGTGGCCGATCAGTCTTGTATCATAGAATGAAACCTGTCAGTGTTCTACCGAACAGTATTACTCTAGGTACCGTAACATGTGTATCATTTAATTGAAATCTTATTGGGAATTATTTTGAATATCGAAACTTCTTATTATATGGTATAAGTCTTGTGGATTGTAAGTTCAGTATCATTACCGCAGTTTCCACTTTGAGAGTTTGACATCACCTGTAATGTGACCTAGATTTATAGAGTATGTACCGTTTTTGAAGCGATTACCCTTCCTATCCTGTGGAAACATCTGGGTCCGCATTCATGAAACCATAACAATATTACAGCATGGATTCTGTGCTAAAGCAAATTTTCCTGAATCCCGCTTTCATCATGCGACAAGGTCAAATATCGAGAGTAAACTAAACTAAAGTCCCTCCAATATTGCAAATCCAAATCACTGACAAAATGTGAAGTTTTCATAATTTCAACGGAACCATCATAAGGCTTAAGCATGGAATCTGAGTTTGAGAATGAGAACTGTTTCTTCTCTGAATACCACGATTCACATGACAGATATCGAATGCTGAGAGATTAATCACAAATCAGGATTTTTTAAAGAGATTAATGATCAGTATGGGGAAGCGTTATGGTCTCTATCACGACCTTATCGTCTAATGGGGAAGTATAAATTTTCATTGTACGTCATTAACGTTTACATTTTGATATACTCAAAAGTGTTCCTTAAGGGTTCTTATATTTTTACATATTATATAAACCATATGTTAATGTTGAAGGGCGGGGCTTCGTTTCTATGAATCTGTCAGCTTATCGTTGTTTTAAGTCAAATTAGTTTTAAAGAATTTGCTAAAAACATCACGATGTCAATGGTAGATACCGAAATCTGAAGGCTGAACTCACAACAAAGAATGATCTCACGATGTCATTGGGACTTTTTCTTTTCCATGTTTCGATCTGAATGGCAACATCATGGTTACGCTCATAAGTGATCCTTGTGGATTTGTTATCACTTCGCCGGATATCTCTTTGGGAACGTAACATTACCTGGATTTGAACTAATATACATGGTGGGTAGTCGATAAAGCAGTGGGCACCTTTCCGGGAACCTTATTTTATTATTTTTGCCAAGTCACCAAGTTAATCTTCTTTGTTCACACTTTGCCCCAGTTTCATCGATTTAGAATTTGAATTTGATTTTGTATACATTCCGATATTTGTCGCTTTTGAAATTCTTTTTGTAAATTTAACTTTACGTAGCTACCATAATATATACTGTACATAGATACATACATTGTTATCATCATTAATATATTTCGTTGAATACTTAGTTATCATAAAACGTATCAATTTAGGTAAACTCCATTCTAGATGCTTACAATGCAAACCGAATATAAGATGTTTCCTATAAACTAATACCAATATGGGTGCGAACATTTTAATTTCTATTTTCAGTATTCAAGAGACACAATCAATCAACGTGAGAAAGTTTCTCCATGTATATTTTCAAGATATTGTTTATGAACGATCTTTATTTTTAATACTGCTTGCTAAGCTGGAGGTGCGACATACCGGGGATGGTGAAGGTTTCACGCTGCCTTAGTTGGTACTCTGAGGCTCGTGTAAATATCAGATGATGGCTGGGTCAAGTGTAATCATAGATAACCTGGGAAGTTCAAGGGGACTTTGGTTAACCTGTTTCAGCGCGTGGTGTTGTACTAGAATAACACGTAGTCTGATTAAACACACCGATATCATGTGGACTGATAATAAAGATATCGAGGCAGTTCTGTTAAATATATATTATCTTTTTCTCATTTAGAATAAGAATGTATATTATATATGTAAAAATTATACATGCACACAAAGTACAGAATTCTAGTTGATCAGTTTATACAGCCCGCAAAGCAAAATACCTTTTAAATAGATGTGAGATCAATTACGTGCACACGTTTTGGGCAGAAAGTTTCAATACACTTTACGACATAAAATTTCATCGTGGCACTTCAAAACATGTTATGATCAGAGGGATAGTACTTCTTTGAATTGAGTTACTAAACGAACAGAAGTCTATCTCTTGTAGTATTAGGTTTCATTATATAATTGTACCCATGTATAAAACTACTCTTATCCTCGTAAAGGATAAAATATCATATCTTAGTCTGGAGTTTCATCCTGACCATACCATTGTCTACTGAAATTAATACAACCAATTAATTCATTATTGAAAACTGTTTCTAAAGTTTTAGTAAATTTGAGGCTTACAAATATCATATAAATTCTTACGCTTTTTATTTATTGGTCAAATTTCGTTTGTTTTTTAAACTTATTATGACATACCTGAACGTTAGTTACAGGTATATAATTGTATGGTTATCTAAGTAATTTTGAATTACCAGCCAATCCTACAATAAGCTACCACCATCGTGAATGTGATAGATGTATCCCGTTTTTATTATATAACAGCTTTGATAAAATAAATTTATCTCTATCAAAATACAGTGCGTATATGATTTAGGTGCCCTTTCGGTAAATCAGGTTTAAATACAAAATAATGGCACAAAGTAATATGATATCAATGATATTCTGGTCATATTTTAGTCAAAACAACTAGATTGCCATACGGGTACAAACTATTTTTAGTAACAAAACCATTGTTAAGCATACGGACACTAAATGCTTCATATTGTCAGGACAGTGCGCGTTTACTATCATATGTTAATATACACAGTAAAATATTAACTTTACCGAGACAGTAATGCTGCTCATACAATAACACTTCGCTATACTAATGCCATTTTTCGGGCCAAGGATGTTTTATAAAGGGGTTTGTCGATACATCATGGGGTTGGGGAGGCATATGAACTGGGGACCTATCGAAAAATCGAACCCCGGCCGACAAGGTGAAAGGCAAGTGCGCTATCCACAGCGCCACCCGACCACCCCGAATGAATAAATGAATCATTTGTTTACAGAAAGTATCGGACATTACCACGTCAAGCGTGTGTACCTACTAACATTTGTTGATTTTGATAACGTTAGATAATACAGTCTCATGATATGAATGAAATAGCAAGGAACATACCCTGTCGCTGATAGCGGTATACATCAAATATTTACATGTATACATATAGTGATAATAGTATCCAACTCAAAATATGAAAACATGATGGAGAATCTTTGAACAAATGACATATAACTGCCTCTGATACCATGGGAGTGCCTTGGTTCTTAACATTGGTTTTGATGTGTCTGTATTTATCCACAGGTAAGCCACATTTTCTTGAAATTATTACTTGGATTAGCATACTCCATCGAAGTATCAGGAATAACGAACAGGAAAGCATTTCAAAACTCTCAATTTTTTCATTCAAAGTAAACTTTAATGGTGATTTGGTCTCTACAGATTCAGATGCGATGCATATATTGTACTTTTCTTTCTGTATATGCAAACAGAAGGGTCAGAACTGTGGTGATTTACAGACAGGCGTAGATACATATATGTACGTGGATTTGGCCTTTCCGTCAACTGACAGTTAGTGTACATAACCGTAAGTCACTGATATTGTCGACTGATATATTTAAGAGTTAATTTGCAAAGACAGTCGATTGTTTCCTTATGTATATTTGCATAGATGGCTGCCCTGATTTTAGAGTATATCTGTCAGAGCTGATTCATCACTGCTTGTTAGAAGTTTCACATTTTCGTTAATAGATAAATATTCCCATTGCAGCTGGGAGATATGCAGTTATGCGTCATACAAGTCTAACAATATGACGTGGCGTTATACAATGTAACAAAATGTGTGATGTCACAATCAGCTTCTGACGAGATAACGTGTAAATCAGGAAAGAAATCATATTGTTAATAGTGATAACCATGGATTTGGGGCATATTATCGATAGGATGAGAGAAAAGAATACTTTTCCCGAAGTTGAGGGTATGCCACATAAATTTCAACCCTCGAAATGAGGTTCTTGAGTGTCTGACCCTCGGCTTGAAGTAAGCCTCGGATTAGACAATCTAGAATTTTAACACTCGGGTTGGAGTTGTCTGCAATACCATTACAGCAGGTAAAGATTCCATTAGGGATATAGTCCGATTAAATATCTTAGCTAGGTTATTTTCTCATTTAAGGCCGTTTATGGTTGTCATTTTGACCTTGGGATTTTAGTGTCTGCCCTGATTAAAGACGTATTCACCTTGCCTCATGTGACTTATGATCGACAAAAGACCTGATCTCCTATCTGGAGCTTTTTATTTCCTGTTGTTGTCGTATTGACTTTGATAATTATTTCAAACCTTGTTTGCTGAGGCTGTCACTCATGCGACTATTTCCGTTTAACATCAGAGATAACAGACATACTCTTGAGGATTAGCATTGTGCTAATGTTAGCTACCTTACATAAATCTTACTTAATACTCTGTGATATAATGCAAATAGGAAGATAATGTAAGTAAAGAGACAGTGCAAATAAGATTAGACTGGGCAATTCTGATAATTACGTGACGAATTAAGATACCGTCAGTGATAAAAATAATGAATAGGAATTTGTCACTGTCAATCAATATTACCGACTGTCAATGTATTGTCTTGACATGTTTTGACATATTTGCTGATCTTTATAGTATCACATACGATACTTTTTCAAAACATTTTATTTCACCTACAGTCTAAAAGGCTTTATATAACATCCTCCGGTTATATATCAATATCAATATAAATTGTGTATGTCTCCATATTTGCTTTCCTGTCTCAAAAGCTTATTGTTTTATATTTTGTCCTTAAATATCGACACAATGATATGATTTCCATTGTATAAAAAAAACGCTGTTATCATATGTGTGCATCAACAACTCAATTTCTTTATATTGTCTTTATGCTTTGTAGTAACGCATTAGGTTACACTCTCATTATTTGTTTTTATTTCAGAAACGATGTCTTACAGTACAGCTACAAAGGAAAATGCTATTCATTCGGCGTTCTTACCGTTCTCCTACAAGTTTGTGTCCGGTCCTACAACATGGGGCAATGCTTCCAACTATTGCAGGAAGTCAAACGGCAGTTTGGTATCATTGGATACACATGATAAGTTGTCTGATGTGAATAACGCAAAACTGAAGCTGTTTAATGAAACACACAGTCCCGGCTTTTGGATTGGACTTCACAGAACTCCTAAATGGACCTGGAGCAAAAGTAAGTAACATAAGTACCCTTCGCCTCATTGCGTCGCATAAAATCCAGAACAAACAACCAATCAATATGTTATTTTCTACAGCTAATGAATTCACTATTATAACTTTTAAAAGCTTGTCACATTAAATATTACAAAAATATCGTTAAAACAACCAGTATAAGTTTCGTTACTCCCGCTTCATTGGAAATACCTGCTAGATGTTGGTAAACATCATTTGTAGTGGGTTTCAGCTGAAAAGATTTCATTGGTCAATCTTCTAATAACGACGTCACGTAACAATGCTTTCCGCAGTCATCTTTCATTTTAACACCATAATTCGTGGCAATTGTTTACCCGACCGGATACAGGAATAATTGATTTCCAATGGAAACATTTGACTTTGTACACTTAGATAAAGTATTAATACTGTTGGAGTAAAATGTCCCTGAACTCGTCATGACTCTTAACATGTTAACGTAATATCTTATTAGGCTATTTTCAAACTGATTAAAAACAAAACACTCGGTAATCCACATGTCAAAATTAAAAAAAAATAACTGAACTCTGGATAGATAAAATTGTTATTCAACCAGCACTCGTTGAAGAATCTCTATGTATCAGATGTGCATCCAAACATCACACGAATTTCTACATTTGTCCGACACAGGTAATGAGGTCCTGAAATATTTTGATTGGTATCCTGGACAACCAAACATTACCGGCAATACCCACAAGATAGCACTGAGGTATTATTATTGTTTCTCATTGCGTTTATAGACGAATGAAGATCTTTGATCTTATTTGTAAGTTCCGTCTGAAAGACATTCCTTGGAGCAATGATCATTTCACACATGCATTTGAATATCACATTTCCCATATATTGAAGTCATATCATTATAAAGTCGTCATTATCACTTACAGATTAATTCTTTGTATTTATAATTCTAAAACAGAAACTTATTTCCCATCTACTGACAAAATTTCATTTTATTCCGTTGGGTGTTGTTTTTTTTGTTGTTTTTTTAAACTGAGATCTTTTAAGAAAATTATGTCACTGTTCATAAGTGTCACTTTCGATCTTTTCATTTCAGATATTTTTTTCATGCAAAATACAAAACATCAACTAACAGTTGTTTCCGTTAAGAACAGTTCTTGTGAATATATCAAACAATTGATGACAGTACTCCAACCATAGAAAAACAACTTTTTATACATGATTAAAATCTCAGAAATATTTTGGGTTTGAAGGTACGACCTTATACGTTGTATATTACTGTTTATATCTAAATAGTTCAATGGCAAATTGCAGAAAATCTTATATCTATTTATCACTTGGGTGCCTATACATCATTGTTGTTGGAGATCTGGATTTCAACTATATTAATCGATCGCTTTATATAAGGCGCTGTTTTCAGTTACAGATTCTCACCGAATAAACCACCGTCATATCATTGGAGAGCTCTTTCCGGAAATGAGACAATTATTGAGCATAATAAAATTCGGACTAACAGCAAATATATTTGCCAGACAAAGACAAGTAAGTGATCCCCAGGTAACCTTTGCAATACTTAACAGTAATGAATTTATATCAAATTGAGAACGGATCCATGTATGTGGTTTCAAGTAATCAAAAAACGGATTCAAATATTGTGACATCATTAAACTGGAAATAATTTACTTCATTGTTAAAAGAGTAATAATTAGTTCTGTTACTTAATAATGTGATTATAACCTCTCTTAAGCATTATTTTATGGACATAGAATACGATTGGTAAATATCAAGCCCCTTCCCTTTCTGACTTGATTAAGTAAACAATTCCGATCTACTCTAAACCACATGGAACACATCTACATGTCATTAATATGACTACCCATTAATATTACCCGTAACGATTTCAGGAACTGGAAAATGCGAAGGAAATATTTAGTTTCGTTTGCGATGATTAAATGTGAAGACATTATCCAATTGTTACTTGGTTAATATGACTATTTCTTCTTGTATTAATATTTTATGTAATGATTTGCAGATAACCAGAAGTGTACATTTAGATCATGCACGTCTGGCAATGGGAATGTGTGCATGCTTCATAATAGAAGCTGTTACTACTTCAGTGGAAATAGTTTAGATGATTTAAATCAACATGTCACGTGGATGCAGGCAGAAGAAAAGTGTAACAAGCAAGCTTTAGTACAGCAAGTGGCCGGCGATAAATATTTAGCAATGATCGAAGACGAAAAAACAGAACAAGCAATTATGGAACATTTACTAAAACATCCCAACTTCAACGGGAATTACTGGCTAGGTGCCTCACTGAACGGCACACAGTGGGTTTGGCCTTCAGGTGAGAATATTAACCCCCTAGAATCAGATCAGTGGCAGAACGTTCGTAGGTCAGAAGATGGCTTATGAATGTTCCAACACTAATTACGAAATTAACAGATAAGTATTTTGTACCATTCTCACGTCCATAACCCAAAAGACAATATCATGGTTAATTGTCTTTAAAGATACTTATAAAAGTATTTGCTTTGTTAGACCGGCCAAAACGTGTTAATGACTGAATAATATTCAATGACACTTAATAAAATTATGTATCCTAATCCTAATCAGACAGAGTGATATGTGCATGTACTATTTTATACATGAAGAGGTTAAATGAAAAAAACATTATTCGAATAATGTGCAATAACGGCTCATTAATTCTAAGGGGGATTTTTTGTTTCTTTGTGGCTGACTAACACTGAAAATCATATTCAAGATTGATAGATTCTCAAAACCTTGTCTGTGAAGACACTTCTTTTCGTCAGATTCATGTCTTGATATTTATCTACATATTGAAAATAATAATCACCTCGTCAGTTAATTCTATAATAGTAATAATAATAATTCGTCGTTCTTATATACCACTTATATAACACAGCCTAGTTCGTAGGTCGTCTCAAAGCGGTTCACAAATTATTATCCGTGGTTATATGGCCTTTGCAACCAGCCAATACCTTTTTCAACTCCCTTGGGAGCATACAGCCGATGCTGCCATTTCAGCGCTCACAGCTAGAATTCAACCATTATAGCAATACCAACCACGTACTCATTTACAGCTGAGTAGACTAAAACAATCGATGTGAGCAGTCGAAAGCACCTCAATTAAATAAAACGATGTAGCGTCCATATTGTATCGAGTACGGACATGACATCTAGTCAAGTGAGTGAGAAATGAATCAACTTTAATATATGTATGATTATTTTCTGTGACAAACATGTATAACTCTCACAATCGCTGTCGCCAGATTTCGACGACAATCCCCGAATTTTAAATAGCAGTCGATAGGTGACCATAAACAGGCGACCGATCAGAAATTTTTAGCCTGCGATTATGGTCAGTTTTAGCGGACTAATTCCACAAAAACAAGACATTTTATTTTATTTCATTTTATTAATTTGTTCGATAAGTTTTCTTTACGTGACAAATTCCTTCTCCTAGGTTTTCAATTAGCACAACAAGAAAACATTTCCATCAAACATACGAATGATGAGTGTGGAATCAGCAATCTGGCAAGTATAGCATCTGAAAAATGTGTCGAGCACCATCCGTTTATTTGTGAATATGGTGAGTTTACATTTCATTTTTTAATTTGATTGCCTCTTGCCTTAATGTTTAATATACTATACAGATGTACATTATTGTAAATGTAGACCTTTAAATATATGTTATATCTGATTTTTAATGACTACCTGCCTGACAATGAAAACAATATGTTGATACCAAAGGTATGGTACAATATATAAATACGTGGAGCTAATTGAACTATGGTAGGATTCCATCGATATGAAAATTATAACAGGAATTCGTTCTACAAATCTATGCGAATTTAAGGTGAAAAAATCGTATCACTTTTTAGCCAAACCGACTACAACTACACCAACTACAACAACACCGACTACAACTACACCGGTTACAACTACACCGACTACAACTACACCGACTACTTCTACACCGACTACATCTACACCGACTACAACTACACCATCTACAACTACAACGAATTCAACTACACCAGCTACAACTACACCGACTACAACTACACCGACTACAGATACACGAGCTACAACTACACCGACTTCAACTACACCGACTTCAACTACACCAGCTACAACTACACCGACTGCAACTACATGCGCTACAACTACACCGACTACAACTACACCGACTACAACTACACCAGCTACAATTAAACAGAATACAACTACACCGATTGCAACTACACCGACTACAACTACACAAACTACAGCTACACGAGCTACAACCACACCGACTACATCTACACGAGCTACAACTACACCGACTACAACTACACCAGCTACAACTCCACCGACTACACCTACACCGACTACAGCTTCACCGACTACAACTACACCGACTACAACTACACCGACTACATCTACACAAGCTACAACTACACCAGCTACAACTACACCAGCTACAACTACACCAGCTACAACTACACCAGCTACAACTACACCGACTACAACTACACCAGCTACAACTAAACAGACTACAACTACACCGACTACAACCACACCGAATTCAACTACACCAGCTACAACTACACCGACTACAACTACACCGACTACAGATACACGAGCTACAACTACACCGACTTCAACTACACCGACTTCAACTACACCAGCTACAACTACACCGACTGCAACTTCACCGACTTCAACTACACCAGCTACAACCACACCGACTACATCTATACAAGCTACAACTACACCAGCTACAACTACACCGACTACAACTACACCGACTACAACTACACCGACTACAACTACACCAGCTACAACTACACCGACTATAGCTACACGAGCTACAACTACACCGACTACAACTACACAAGCTACAACTACACCGACTACAACTATACCGACTACAACTACACCGACTACAACTACACCAGCTACAACTACACCGACTACAACTACACAGACTACAACTACACCGACTACAACTACACCAGCTACAACTACACCGACTACAACTACACCGACTACAACTACATGCGCTACAACTACACCGACTACAACTACACCGACTACAACTACACCGACTACAACTACACCAGCTACAACTAAACAGAATACAACTTCACCGATTGCAACTACACCGACTACAACTACACAAACTACAGCTACACGAGCTACAACCACACCGACTACAACTACACCAGCTACAACTACACCGACTACAACTACACCGACTACAACTACACCGACTACAACTACACCAGCTACAACTACACCGACTACAACTACACCGACTACAACTACATGCGCTACAACTACACCGACTACAACTACACCGACTACAACTACACCGACTACAACTACACCAGCTACAACTAAACAGAATACAACTTCACCGATTGCAACTACACCGACTACAACTACACAAACTACAGCTACCCGAGCTACAACCACACCGACTACATCTACACGAGCTACATCTACACCGACTACAACTACACCAGCTACAACTCCACCGACTACACCTACACCGACTACAGCTACACCGACTACATCTACACAAGCTACAACTACACCGACTACAACTATACCGACTACAACTACCCCGACTACAACTACACCAGCTACAACTACACCGACTAAAACTACACCGACTACAACTACAAGCGCTACAACTACACCGACTACAACTACACCGGCTACAACTACACCAGCTACAACTAAACAGAATACAACTTCCCCGATTGCAACTACACCGACTACAACTACACAAACTACAGCTACACAAGCTACAACTACACCGACTACAACTACACAGACTACATCTACACAAGCTACAACTACACCGACTACAACTACACCGGCTACAACTACACCAGCTACAACTAAACAGACTACAACTTCACCGATTGCAACTACACCGACTACAACTACACAAACTACAGCTACACGAGCTACAACTACACCGACTACAACTACACCGATTACAGCTACACGCGCTACAACCACACCGACTACAGCTACACAAGCTACAACTACACCGACTACAACTACATGCGCTACAACTACACCGACTACAACTACACCGATTACAGCTACACGCGCTACAACCACACCGACTACACCTACACAAGCTACAACTACCCCAGCTACAACTACACCGATAACAACTACACCGAACACAACTATACCAGCTACAACTAAACAGACTACAACTACACCGATTGCAACTACACCGCCTACAACTACACAAACTACAGCTACACGAGCTACAACTACACCGACTACAACTACACGCGCTACAACTACAACTACACCAGCTACAACTACACCAGCTACAACTACACCGGCTACACCTACACCGACTACAACTACACCAGCTACAACTAAACAGAATACAACTCCACCGACGGCATCTACACCGACTACAACTACCCAAACTACAGCTACACGAGCTACAACCACACCGACTACAACTACACCAGCTACAACCCCACCGACTACACCTACACCGACTACAGCTACACCGACTACACCTACACCGACTACAACTACCCCGACTACAACTACACCAGCTACAACTACACCAGCTACAACTACACCAGCTACAACTACACCAGCTACAACTACACCAGCTACAACTACACCGACTAAACCTACACCGACTACAACTACACCGACTACAACTACACAGACTACAACTACACCGACTACAACTACACGCGCTACAACTACACCGACTACAACTACACCAACTACAACTACACCGACTACAACTACACCGGCTACAACTACACCAGCTACAACTACACCAGCTACAACTACACCGGCTACACCTACACCGACTACAACTACACCAGCTACAATTAAACAGAATACAACTACACCGATTGCAACTACACCGACTACAACTCCCCAAACTACCGCTACACGAGCTACAACCACACCGACTACATCTACACGAGCTACAACTACACCGACTACAACTACACGAGCTACAACTACACCGACCACAACTACACCAGCTACAACTAAACAGACTACAACTACACCGATTGCAACTACACCGACTACAACTACACAAAACACCTACACCGACTACAGCTTCACCGACTACACCCACCCCGACTACAACTACACCGACTACAACTACAACGACTACAACTACACCGACTACAACTACAACGACTACAACTACACCACACGAGCTACAACTACACCGACTTCAACTACACCGACTTCAACTACCCAAGCTACAACTACACCGACTACAACTACACAAACAACAGCTTCATCTACTACAACCACACCAACAACAACAAATACACCAACTTCAACGACCACATTAACAACAACGACCACAGAATACAACTACACCGATTGCAACTACACCGACTACAACTACACAAAACACCTACACCGACTACAGCTTCACCGACTACAGCTACACCGACTACAACTACACCGACTACATCTACACAAGCTACAACTACACCGACTACAACTACACCAGCTACAACTACACCAGCTACAACTACACCGATAACAACTACACCGAACACAACTACACCAGCTACAACTAAACAGACTACAACTACACCGACTACAACCACACCGACTACATCTACACGAGCTACAACTACACCGACTACAACTACACGCGCTACAACTACACCGACTACAACTACACCGACTACAACTACAACGACTACAACTACACCGACTACAACTACACCATCTACAACTAAACAGACTACAACTACACCGATTGCAACTACACCGACTACAACTACACAAACTACAGCTACACGAGCTACAACTACACCGACTACAACTACACCGATTACAGCTACACGCGCTACAACCACACCGACTACATCTACACAAGCTACAACTACACCGACTACAACTACACAAACAACAGCTTCATCTACTACAACCACACCAACAACAACAAATACACCAACATCAACGACCACATTAACAACAACGACCACACCAAATACAACGACAAAATTAAAAACAACGACCACAACAATAACGACTTCCTCAATAACAACACCGAAAACAACAACGTCAACAGCAATAGCAACAACGGTAACATCAAAAACGATGACAACAATATCAACAAAATCACCGACATCAACAACACTGACGACATCAACACTGAAAACAACACCGAACACAACAACGACATCAACAGCATCAACAACTCCAACAATAGCGACAACTACAATGGCAATATCAACAACATTGATGACAACACTTTCAACCACATCTGCATCAGCATCGGCAACACTTGCCAACACACCACCAACTACACCGACAACAGCAGGGACACCTACTTCCATGCAAAAACAGACAAATTTAGCGTTATCGAAAACATCTAACCGCTATTACACGTCACCGGATGTAGTCAGTAACACAAAACAAACGCGGCCTGCTCGGACCCCGATGTGGACAACAAAATCTGGAAATGTAACAAGCTCTCCAACAGGTCCCACATCTACTAAATCTACTGTGTTACGAGGCGGAGACAAGAAAAAATCTACGCAAATCGGTAAAAAAACCGTGATACTTAGAAATACTGAAAAATAAAACATAAAAAATAACGACTGGTGTTCTGCAATGTATTATAAAATTTCGATAAAATTAAAATCACGATAAACGTTTTTCATGATTACTCAATATAAAAAAAATCTCTTAATATTTTTAAGTGAAGTCCATTCATTTGCTTTATTGAGTCGATTTGAGCGTAAACATATAGGCTTATCCTGACTTAAGTATTTACCACATATATGTGAGTTTATATAATGATTTACATCATAGGTTAGTGTAGTGTTTTAACTGGAGTTCCTATGTCTTTTAGATACGGAGGTACTGATGTACACCGGTGTAGCTGTCGCGTGTGTCATGATCCTTTTGGTGGTGATGGTCTGTTTTATCAGGTAAAGCATTTAGGAATAAATTAATATTTCAGAAATTTAAATGTTTTTTTCTCTCTCAACATGTATTAAATGTGTTGGTCAAATAAAATGGTTAAATCTTTCTGTACCTCTTGCAGTTCCATCTATAAAGCAATTTTCCATATTTGACTGTATCCGTGTGTGCTTCATTATAGAAAACGTATGAAGCAATCGGAATCGGTCCCTTCACCTGAAAACTGTGACGGAGAGGAACTTCCGGTGACATCAGACTGGATCGTAGAAACTCAGCGACAATTCAAAAATGGCGTCGACCAACCGTATTACTCCCCTGGGACACCGCAACAACGTTCCCCTTATGACGACTGTGACATGTCGGGTATACATGGTTCAACCACAAAGTTCAATCCTATGTACGACTGTGATGTGGAACCTGCTGAATATGACCACCAGAGCTGTGAATATTATCCAGTGAATAACCCTTTTCCGGATTATGACGAGGTTTCCATAGAAATGGTAAAATTTCATCAAAAACCGTTTAATAAGCGTGCGATGTTATATAGTACTGACGCGTGGAGTGACAGGACACCGTCAGTTGACTACAGCTGATAGTGAAAATAATTTCGCTTGTTAGAAAATAGATTTAACGTATGTTATGTACTATAGTTTGTTGATTATCATATGGTACTGACGTGTGGAGTGATAGAACTTCTCCCGTTGATTACAGCTGAAAGTTAAAATTCATAATAGACACTTAAATAATTACGCGAGTGATGTAATGTATTTTAAGCAACAACTGTGACTTTATTTACCTGTATATATACTTTTAGGAGGCGTTAACTAGAATGGTCAGAACAAGATATATGAGAAACATCTAAAAAGTTACAAATATTTTTGTGTTTTCGATTTTAGGTTATTCAGTTTTATATACACTGGTTTCTCAGATGTTAATTTCGACATTTTGTTTACAGGAGGAAGATTTTTTATGTTTAGTTACTGTTAAGCTTATTAGACTTTTGACACATCGGCCCAGATTGTGCAAACTATTAAACTAAAGATAAATGTGACACAAATTCACATTCATAATATACATGTATACAATACCAAACTACGTAACTAATGCCGGGATTTTGTTTTCTTACTTTTTAACTTAATGTATATTTCTTAGCATAATATAACTGAATAAAAGACATGTTAACATATAATCTGGAGTTGTCGTTTTCATATTCTATTGTCTAGGCGATGTGATACAAATAAATCAAAAAGTTGGATTTAACATGTAAGTAAAAAACATTATACGTATATAACAAACAAAGGGAGAGAACGCAGACGTTTGCATTGTTATTCACTTATATATATTACAATAGACAAAACATGATAATATGATTTGTCTGGAGACGGATACAAATAAATCGTTTGATTTTTTTGATTATTTTTAATCTTTTTATTTGTTTTTCATTTGAAATAAATAACACTGTATTGACTAAAAGAGGTATCAGTATGCAGAGATTCAGAACAACCTTTCTAGAAGATCAATCAATTGTAATTCTGTTTTGTAGTAAGAGTTGTCTCTCTTGCACTGTTCCTGTCCAAAAGAATTTTGAAAGTCCGTGTTTGTCGTATTGTGTTGGCTGGTTAAGAAGTATGTTATTTGCTATTTCAGTGTTGTTATGTTCCTGTATATGTCTTTTGTATTGACTTTGAGTTCAAAATCTGCCCCCTTTGTGTTGATATTGTGATAAATATCTTACGACTATTTCTTATGCTTAAATAAACAGATAATGACGAATGTTAGGCATCTGCCATCAAACGTTAAGCTTTGTCTGTAAAGTAAAGGGGGGAAATCAAATCATTGTGTCTTCTGCTTTATCATGCTACATTACAGAAATGTAGCTTCTGACTTAGCCTAATAACAGTCATCATATACCATTGACCTGTTGATATATCCATAGGGATAAAAGGCTTAATAGGATAAGAGAGGAAAATAAATCCCAACCCCATAATACATGTAAAATGTACCTTGGGGTGTGAGGGTCTAATCATTTTTTGGGAAAGATTATTTAGACAAGCGTTCCACAACCTTGTGTTTGGAAACTTCAGCTTTTTTCCCGTCTGGTTGGACTCCCTTTCTCATCCCGACGGGGATAAAAAGATTAGTTTAGACCTAAACGTATACCTCCTTGTAATAGCTATACTATCCTACATTCCCTGCTTACGAAGACTCACTCTATGTTTCACTCACTACTTAAAACATGGACCAAACGTTCAAACACCGACATCTTCTGGATTACATCATAACCAGGATACTCCAGTGACAGAGTTACAAACAATCATCTCCAAACTCACCCGTCACATCTAAGCTTCAGAAAGAAACCAGAAGGAAGCTAAAAACTTCAAAACTGATAGTAGGACATATACCAATCTTGTCATAGACTCTACTCGAGTTTTCCGAAATATACGATAACGTCAGCGTAAAGGAGTGTGGAGTGCTCTTAAGAGATGAAACTATCCGCTTCATCTCCAGAGCAGCCTGGTAACATAACTATTGAGAAAATCATTAGGAATTCAACACTCTTTTAGACTTAGAGAAGAGGCAAAAGCACTAGCTTATCCGTCAATATGACCGAATATCGACTTCAAAAACGTAAGTTTTCTTTAGCATCCGTCGGAAAATTCGGGAATTACATATGGCCATGCCAAAATATGGCTTATGAACAAGACCATAGTCTGGAAAGCAGGAAGCCAAGATTTTTTACGACCCCTTGAGAGCAGGCTACAGTCCCCCAAAATCTGGTACAGTACGACTTTTATCTTAAGATGGAGCCACCCTCCTCACTGACAAAACAAAGATCCTAGATAGGCGAGCTGAATACTATTATTATCAACCGCCCCTCGTCTTTATAACCGAAGCTGTCATAAACCGCCTACCTCAGGTGGCGAAAAACATCAAGCTAGACCATCCCTTGCACAACAAAAAGGTCTTCAAATCAATCAAACAATGGCGTTGTGGTAAAACCTGAGGATCTTGTGCTACCATTGCTAGGCGATCCATTATCAAGCCACAACTTGTCAATGGCAATGTAGAGGTATATTCCCTAAAGACTTCAAGGACACATATATAGTCCACCTCTACATACACAAGGAAACAGAGAGTCCTGTGACGACTGTAGGGATATTTTACTCACGTCAAGATGTCAATCACAGGTACAAACCTAGCAAGACTTGTTCTCAAATGTCAAGCATTTTGAGCAAAGTAATCTGCTCAAAAGTTAGTTTGAGTTCAGAGCAGGTTGTTTCGAAACAGTCGGTTTGATGTTCATTGTTCGCCAACTACAGGAAAAGGCCTGGGAGCAATACCAGGATCTCTACACTACTTTTGTTGACAATCGCGGTCATCCACGATCTGTTTGTATCTGTTGGTAGCTGTGTCCTAAGTGGCATATGTGACAACACTGGCTTCAAAATCAGCACATAGCAGACTGAGGTTTAAGGTTCCAGTCATCCCCGGGCAAAGTTTATACATAGCCCAGCATTCAGTTATAGGGCACTGAACTCCATGCTGTGGATAAATTTACATACCCAATAGTACACTTTCCAGGTGTGTAAATATTGATTTGGCTATGAAGTCAACAATAGGATAAAACAAATCTTCACTCCTATATACACTGGCAAAAAAGACAAGAGAATACCGAAAAATGAACAAAGCCGTCTTTTCAACTCAAAATCCATGGAACTAGCGCTAAATATAAATAAATGAATGATTTACATGGAATCCTTAAAAGTATATATAGATGATAAGACCATGTGTTCCGGAATGGTAAGCACCATATGTTTCATCGACAACACCCTTCATGTGACTCTGTCAAATCGACAACACCCTTTATGTGACTCTGTCAAATCCAAATAATGCTGCGTCAAAGTGAGGACGACGAGTAGTGTCAAGTTCAGGAGGGTACACACGATGGACGTGCCGATCATTTTGTTGTTGTTGTTTAAGACAACAACACAACATGGACATATCAGCAATTGAAATTGAAGGACTTGGTCAGATCTTTGGAAGATGTCGTAATGTGCTCTTCGACATCCTCGAACACACCGGGGTTGCGCTCACTTCCACTTTCTGAATCCCTGCAATATGTCAGGCTCAGGGTAGGCCGATCAATTAGCTAGCCGCGTGCTTTCTATTTTGCAATGACATATTCCAGAGGTGCAGAGATCGTGAGAGATGTCTCTTCGAAGATAAGACTGCAAAAAGAGGGATGCAACTTTTATTGTCAGTTCTATCCTACACTTTATATTCAAGTGGATTAAATCTGTCCTACCCTGGAGGGTATCCACCTTTTTTTCGGTGTAAGACTATTTTAAACATTTACCCACTTAGAATGTGAGATCTCAACTCAAAAATAATTATTCTTCAGTTGCAAAACACGAGACTTTTATAATTTCTTGATAATGTAACCAAACTAAAACTCATTTAGATTTAGTAGAAAAACGGTATACCAAGCGGTATACCTCAAATTGAAATAGCAATGCAAGACCTGTAGTGCAATAACACTTATATTTCTGGGGTGGTGTTACATGCCGTCTACAAGATTGTCACAATAGGTCAAAAGACGTTTTGGCGGCCTTTCGATTATGTTGTCATAATATAACGCCGTCAAAACGGGATTGAATGGAATTTGTTCAAGTGCATTGCGGCAATGAATAGCAGTAGCTGATCTACATATCATGTGGAGCGCGTTAGCAGATCAGCTGATTTTGTTGAATCAAAAATATATCTAGAATCTTATGATAATCAACAGTTGATATTTTTTTTCATCGGTCACTATAGTAACCATCCAGGGCACTCGTCGGCCGAGAACCCATCGGCAGTAGGCATAGAGCTCATTTGAAGTTAAATGTACAGCCGTTGAATGTACTGTTTACCAAAAAAAACTGCAGATGTAAATGATGATAAGTTGGTGGATGAAGTGCTCTGTGTCATTACAAAGTTCTCTGAGTTCGATGTGCAAGTTGATGACACGGGGATTACCCAGCCGGACGTTTGAGTGTTAGAAAGCTCGTGATAACGAGGAACCGATTGCGAGTCGGAAGTCAGTATGACAATGTTATAAGTATATTTTGTTTTAGTTTTGAATTAAAAAGAATGATAATAATAGTACAATGTTGCATCATTCATGATTTTTATGTTTATAATTATTTCTCGCAACTACGTTATCTCGGAGAAGGGGAGATAACTATTCTCAGAAATAGTACTATGCGTAGTAATATTAAGTGGTCATTGTGTGTGAAATCAGCTGACTGGTTGCACGAGAATCGTTGTATGCATAGTGTACTCATAGTCTAATGGCAGTTGTTTTCAGTTGGTAAGAATGTAAATATATGATTGTGACGTTATAAAAGTGAATGACATATGATTGTACCGTATGTGACACGAGTAATTTACATAAGTTGAGGTGGGAAGAAAATAAATCATCTGCACAGGGGGAGAATTGAGAAACTCACCCCCTGGGAATATCATTAAGCTGTCAAACACCAACACAAGCCTCTTGTGGCAACTTAAGAATAATAATACCCTCGTAACTTCTTTTGAATTATCAGTATACAGTGTATTATGTTGTTGTGCATCGGCATTTTAATTTCAGATTTCAACACTTTTTAAGGGAGTTATGGCCCTTTATGCGAAATAACTTGTCAGGAAATCTCCATCTCAACTAACGGGCAGATTTTGTTGAAACTTCACTTCAATGATCAGTATATTATGTAGTTGTGCTGAGACATTTTAATTTCAGATTTCAACACTTTTTCAGGAAGTTATGGTCCTTTATGTGAAATAAATTGTCCGGAAACCCCAAGGTCAAGGTCACTTATATAAATGATGTATAAACTACCAGCATCTGCGGCTATGACAGTTCTAGTTCCCGCCGGTTTTAGATCCCTATCCCACCCCGGAGGGTAGGGGTAAAGATTGTATCAATCGTACACCCCTACCTCAATAAGCTTACTTTATTCTATACCCCATAATAGCATGGACTAACGCTATCCTACACCCCTACGTACATAAGCTGGCTCTATCCTTACACTATGGTCGACTACTTACTAAACCAAGCTAGGTAATCGATACATAGTGATCTACGTTACTTTAAATACCTAGAGATCAATAGGTTTTTTATATTCTTACAAGCGGTAAAACATCACTGTACAACCTTGTCTTGTATCAATATTTAAATGCATACTTATTTTATGAAGTAATATTTTCTATACCTTTTAATTGCAAAGCGATTATCATTACAATACTCTCTTTCGGAACGTAATTGTTACGAGAGGTATTTTATAACTCGGCAGACTCGAACAGATAAATGCCAGATTCCACATGAAAACGAGACAGGTTTTCCAAATATTTTCTGTAGTATTTTTAAAGCTTCATTGTGTGTATATGGTCCTAGGTTCGTGTATATTATAGCTTAAAGGTTGACAATACACCAGCTGTCGATATTATATACCTGCTCTGTAATAAACGATTGATTGACCACGGTTTGGAGGAAGGAAGTACAGCACAACACACGTTTAAGGGCTCATGGTAGCGGACATTGGAGAACATATTTCGTTTAAACATTATTTCAATTTGCATTCAAATATGTTTAGTTTGAAGTAAAATTTCCGTCAAATTTTGTATTTGTCGTCACGACACATGATTGGTCCTCGATTACCATAACAGTATGATGGAAAGACCCAACGAGATTCCGCTGGAATAATATCAACAGTAACTAGTTATGGAGTTGAAAACAACAGTTTACGATGGTTATTAATAGTTATTGAGAATATTTACAACAGAAATGTTACAGAATGTAGGAAATAAGAAATCATGCTCTGGACGAAGAACAATTTATTAGAACTCTGACCCCAACATGTGGTCCTGACCTTGAAATGAGGTTCCCGGAACACACTTGCACACAGTCTAGCGTATTTTATATGAAGTGTTTCATCAAAACCATTTCTTGTTTTGAATGATAAAATGTTAGCATGTGGGCAAACAGACATCACCATACCATAATCGTATCATATTTATTAAGAATTACTTTTTATTGGAAATGCATTATTCGTGTCATCTTTGATAGTGCATGATTATAGTACATATTTGCACTGTGCGTCCGAATCAATATATTTGACATTTTTCAACCATTTGCTCTCAATGTTTCTCGTCTTTCTTTACAAGAGTTGCGGCCCCTTCTCACCTGTAACTTCAACGTTCTTACTTTTTTTAAATCCTCAAATGGAAATTTTCTGATTACACTGCCTGAATACAGAAGGCATAAGTAGCCTGGTGTTACCCAGGAGCTATGTATATGTACATTTATCTTATGATGTTTTAAAACTTGTTTTACCTGCATAATGATCGCATTAAATACCGCAGCATTAAATATTTGGACAACACGTGCTTTTACATCATATTAATAATAATTGTTTACGCATCTACTCAAACATTGATATCTTACCGATTAGTCGCGTGCTATCACTGTTATAAAAGGGAAGTCGCTCTCTTCAATTCGCTGTACTGATGACACTGATCAAAATTCATTTATCATAATTACCAACCTTTTGCTTACATGACAGAATGCCTTTTAAACCTGTGTTATGAA
Organism: Mizuhopecten yessoensis; assembly: GCF_002113885.1. Classification (NCBI taxonomy): domain Eukaryota; kingdom Metazoa; phylum Mollusca; class Bivalvia; order Pectinida; family Pectinidae; genus Mizuhopecten; species Mizuhopecten yessoensis. The sequence continues at coordinate 536,582 of NW_018407519.1, forward strand.
ATGTATGAGGTAAGAGTTGAAATAAAAGCTTCTGTTTTCTGTGAGAGGCGACTCCTCTTCTTTGTCGTCTGCTTAGGGAGCTTTATAGAGACAAAAAATGATCTTCTGTCCCCATTGCAACTCTTAGGAACTTTCTTAAGACTCATTTCTTCTCTATCTTACCTCGCTGTCATTTTTTCTCTATCTTACCTACATTGTCATTTCTTTTCTATCTTACCTACACTGTCATTTCTTCTCTATCTTACCTATACTGTCATTTCTTCTCTTTCTTACCTACATTGTCATTTCTCCTCTATCTTACCTACGCTGTCATTTCTTCTCTATCTTAACTCGCTGTCATTTTTTCTCTATCTTACCTACGCTGTCATTTCTTCTCTATCTTACCTATACTGTCATTTCTTCTCTATCTTACCTATACTGTCATTTCTTCTCTTTCTTACCTACATTGTCATTTCTCCTCTATCTTACCTACGCTGTCATTTCTTCTCTATCTTAACTCGCTGTCATTTTTTCTCTATCTTACCTACGCTGTCATTTCTTCTCTATCTTACCTATACTGTCATTTCTTCTCTATCTTACCTATACTGTCATTTCTTCTCTTTCTTACCTACATTGTCATTTCTCCTCTATCTTACCTACGCTGTCATTTCTTCTCTATCTTACCTACGCTGTCATTTCTTCGCTATCTTATCTATACTGTCATTTCTTCGCTATTTTACCTATACTGTCATTTTTTCTCTATCTTACCTACATTGTCATTTCTTATCTATCTTACCTACGCTGTCATCTCTTCTCTATCTTACCTACACTGTCATCTCTTCTCTATCTTACCTACGCTGTCATCTCTTCTCTATCTTACCTACACTGTCATTTCTTCTCTATCTTACCTACATTGTCATTTCTTCTCTATCTTACCTATACTGTCATTTCTTCTCTATCTTACCTACACTGTCATTTCTTCTCTATCTTACCTACACTGTCATTTCAATGGGGTCTCCCATGGCACTCGTCTTCATCCCCAAACAAAGGAACTAGCAAAAAATCCTTTACCTCTACCCATGTAAAACACAGGTTTACTGAAATGCTTAACCACTTTGTATTGGCAAATATGTATTTCAAGTAACCCTTTGTAATCGAACTGTTTCAAAATAGTGACTTATTATATTTACTCTTGATATTTTTGTTATATTTCTTTCAAAATATTTAAAGTCTGGTTTGGCTTGGTTATATATTGTTTAACGTCCTATTTTAACAGTTAAGGGCATTTTAGGAAGTGCCTCCATGTGTGTTTTGTGTAAGCGTGCATATGTGTAGTTTGCCGGAGACAGGGTAAGTGAGTGTGCTTGCGGCCTTGTTATAGCGCGGATCTGATGCCAAATCTATAGTACTATGGCACTGAAATACCATGCCGAAGGCACCCAGCACAGCATTCGGCCCGGTCACATTGTACTGACAATGGGTGAACCAGTTGTTACCATCACTCCAAATGGTGAACGTTAAGCAGGGAATAACAACTACCATTTTTAAGGACTTTGGAATGTCCCGGCCTGGGGACAGAACCTATTGCCTTCCTCATCTCGGTGAACGCTCAACATTCAAGCCAAAAGCGAGGTGTGGGCAAGCAATGCGCTTGGAAATAAAAGATAGTAAAAAGTAGAAAGAAATAGAAAGATCCCAAATATTACAATGGGAGCAGGAGATATATTTTGGTCGCCTTTGTGTCCTCTAATGGAGGGTACAAAAGCAGATTCCCAATTATGGAGGGGACTCCCTCATTAGTCGCCTCTTCCTATACAAACAGTCGGTAACAGCAGGTGTATTCTTTTCTCGCTCCCCGCATGCAGGGATGAATTATTGAAGCCATATAGTGTGTTGATATAACCAGTGTATGTATGTACATATTGGTACTACAAATAGCCAAAAGCTACTCATTAGTATGCAACAAGCTACACCTGCAGCATGCAAATATTTATTTATTGAGTAGAAAAACAGTCAAACAAGCAGCATACACGTACACTTGAAACATACAATTATGACCCTTTTATAGCTAACTAGCTACATTACATCACCACAACCTAAAACACACAATGGTACCTAAAAGGAGTTTTGAGAATAGCTGTCTTTGGAAGAAATGCAAATTATCGGTGTTCTGTCCAAATGTTGTATGAGTGTATAGAATGCCACATGCGTAACAGGATTTCCGCACACCATTCTCATAGATCCGTAGAGGTTTAAAACAAACACGCGTATAAGGGGATCGAAAGACATTAACAGCGCTTACAATATCAAATAAAAATATATTTAAATATATTTAAACATTGCAATAAAACTGTATGGAGACATGCAGAGAAAAGTGTTATGCTTGGTGTTTCATTTCCCCTCCCCCAAGTCGTCACATAAAGTATAACGCTTTTCAACTCTTAACACTGTATGGAATCCAATGTACGTCAAACGTTTGTCGAGACAGGAACATGTTCACAAAGCACGTCAAACACGTGCAGTCATTATTCCACAATGTCTGTACGCCTACAAAACCGAGCCGTCGATTCAGAATATCAATAAAGAATTTGTCGACTTCGTTCGCAGAAGGACGTCAATACTTACAAGAAGTATTTGAAAAGTAGTCCTTGTTGTATGGAAAATAATTGAATTTAGAATACTATAGAGGACAGTCGCGCCCTGTAAACAACATAAAACCATAAAACTTAAAAGCAAACAAAACGAATTTATATGTGTATTCAACAAAACAATGGCGTTGTACAATTGAAATTGTGTTACCCGATGTAAGGGACCAACGGCTAGGTGCTATACAACAGTGGGCTCGCGGTATTAGTGTTCTATTGAGGAATACGTTTTGTTAGTTTGTGTTTGTATCAGCTTGTAAGGTTTTATTTACGAAAATATTGGTCTATAGACGACGCTACGTGTCTGCGACAGATTAGCGCTATTTAAGGGAAAGCCATGTCACAGACAATGAGCTGTACAGGTAAAGATAAGGAAATCGTTAAATCGTCAGACTGAAACCTTCGTATATCGCCATGTGATTAGACGGATATAGATAGATATGTCCCATGACATGACGATATACGAAGGTTACGTATAAACCACCATAGATATACGTACATAGTCAAACTGAAACCTTCGTATATCGTCATGCGATTGGACAGATTTAGATATATGTACATGTTCGGACTGAAACCTTGTTTATCGCCATGAAATTGGAGAGTTTTAGATATCCTTACATCGTCAGACCGATTAAAACCTTCGCATATCGCCATGTGATGGGATAGATTAGGTTACCCGTACATCGTCAGATGTAAACCTTCGTATATCGCCATGTGGTGGGATAGATTAAGATACCCGTACATCGTCAGATGTAAACCTTCGTATATATATCGCCATGTGATTGGGCAGACTTAGATATATGCACATCGTCATATTAAATCCTGTGTATGCCTTCATGTGATTTGACACATCTAAAAATCCGTACATTGTCAGGTTGAAACCTTCGCATACCGCCATGTGATGGGACAGATTCAGATATATGTACATCGTCAGACTGAAAGCTTCGTATACCGCCATGTGATGGGACAAATTTAGATATATGTACATAGTCAGACTGAAACCTTCGTATATCGCCATATGATGGGTAATATTTAGATACCCTTTCATCGTCAGAATGAAACCTTCGTATACCGCCATGTGATGGGACAGATTTAGATATATGTAGATCGTCAGACTGAAACCTTCGTATATCGCCATGTGATGGGACAGATTTAGATATATGTACATCGTCAGACTGAAACCTTGTTTATCGCCATAAAATTGGACAGTTTTAGATATCCTTACATCGTCAGACCGATTAAAACCTTCGCATATCGCCATGTGATGGGATAGATTAGGTTACCCGTACATCGTCAGATGTAAACCTTCGTATATCACCATGTGATGGGATAGATTAGGTTACCTGTACATCGTCAGATGTAAACCTTCGTATATCGCCATGTGGTGGGATAGATTAGGATACCCGTACATCGTCAGATGTAAACCTTCGTATATCGCCATGTGATTGGGCAGACTTAGATATATGCACATCGTCATATTAAAACCTGTGTATGCCTTCATGTGATTTGACACATCTAAATATCCGTACATTGTCAGGTTGAAACCTTCGTATACCGCCACGTGATGGGATAGATTTAGATATATGTACATCGTCAGACTGAAACCTTCGTATACCGCCATGTGATGGGACAGATTTAGATATATGAACATCGTCAGACTGAAACCTTCGTATACCGCCATGTGATGGGACAAATTTAGATATATGTACATCGTCAGACTGAAACCTTCGTATACCGCCATGTGATGGGACAAATTTAGATATATGTACATCGTCAGACTGAATCCTTCGTATATCGCCATGTGATGGGTAATATTTAGCTACCCTTTCATCGTCAGACTGAAACCTTCGTATATCGTCATGTGATTTGACAGATCTAAATATCCGTACATCGTCAGGTTGGGACAGGTTAAGATATCCTTTCATCGTCAGACTGAAACCTTCGTACATCGCCATGTGATTTGACACATCTAAATATCCGTACATTGTCCGGTTGAAACCTTCGTATATCGCCATGTGATGGGACAGATTTAGATATTTGTACATCGTCAGACTGAAACCTTCGTATATCGCCATGTGATGGGTAATATTTAGATACCCTTTCATCGTCAGACTGAAACCTTCTTATATCGTCATGTGATTAGACATATTTAAATATCTGTATATCGTCAGATTGAAACCTTCGTATATCGCCATGTGATGGGACAGATTCAGATATCCGTATATCGTCAGACTAAAACCTTTGTATATCGCAATGTGATTAGACATATTTAGATATCCGCACATTGCCAGAGTGAACCCTGCGTATATTGTTGGTACATGTATATATTGTTTACAAACCACGATGTCCAACATACATTTCGTCTTTATTTAAATATAAAAGTGTCTATAGCAACGAATATCCCCATATACGAGTTGTCTGTATAAAACATTAAATATAAGTTACGATTCCCCCATACACAGGTTGTCTATAAATGTCTATAAGCAACTCGATCTTGTCCCAGAATACAATGTGATTAAACATAAATATTCTCCATAAACAGCGAGTATCGCAACATAAAGATAGTTCCTATACAAATATTCTACACATAGATATGATCCCACACAGAGTTTTTTCCCACATCAATAGTAGTGCTTCCACAAAAAGTTTCTCCATACAAGTATGGTTCCCACACAAATATTATGAGTGAACACAACTGTTGTTCCTACGCATAGTTCCTACAAAAAGACTATTTCATTGTGCCTATGTATATTATGATATGGCCCTCACCCGCGACCTCTCATTAAATCGCGTTTTGATATGCTTATCTACAATCTATCTATAACCGAATATTTGATACCTTATTGTATCTCATTGTATAAATAAATCGACCAACGAGACGCACCATCCAAAAATACCAAACCTGACAGGTATAGACGGGAAGACCTGTCAAATACACCTGTATTCTCTACTATACAGGTACGGGCAGAACGGACAGGTGGGCATATAAATTCAGAAGTCGGGCTATTGTCCTGATAATTATTTGATTGGAAACTGATCCAGATTTATATATGCGAACACATGTATACACCTATATTAATTTATGTATATAGTAAACAACCCCAACTAAAAACCTACATACATATATATATAAATATATCGAAACAACCCCCCCCCCCCCCCCCCTCCCCTTCACTACCATCAACGCTACCGCCACACATTTCACTATCAACTCCCAATCAAACACACATTACCATCTGTACACACTACACCACCACTACACACACACTGTCATGTGAGACTTGTATTACCAAGGATTGTTACATCTGTACACTACACTACACTACACCACTACACACACACTGTCATGTGAGATTTGTAGTCTCAAGGATTCTTACATCTGTACATATTATGAACACTGTAATATACTTCATGTCTTTACAATAATGTTTTCAAATGTCTGTCGATAAAACAAAATAAATGTAGAGACTATTTGATTTTCCAATGTAAATTTCAGTTGCAGCTCTTTCTTAAACTCGGGCACAGATAGTATCAATAGCTCATAAATATTTAAACAATGCAAATAAACAAAGTTTACAACGCCACAAAATCCATGTTTTAAGGCCAGGAATCCGGGAGAACAACCGACCTAGATTCTGTATAAGGAACCTATATTGTCCCCTCCCTGTCAGCAGGACTCTTGAGAGTGTTGACATACAATCATATTAGATTTAGAAACCGTTCGGAACCTTGTATTAAATAAACATAAGTTTGTAAGCTGCCGTAAATCCTTCTTCCTGCCCTGGGAGGCTATTATCGCTCACACAATATGGTAATTTATATATGATGTATATACCATGACACCTCGAAACTAATAATCCGTTTGCAATATGAGCAAATCATGAATAATATGGATTGAAAAATAAAACATCAATAGAGTACGTTTTATAGGTAATCTTTTGTCAGGGTTCGAAAGAGCACCTTATGGCCCTAATCGGGTATGTAGGTATAAAAGATCTACCTGTACACATGCGCAGAACGGCGAACACCTGAGCGTTGATATTAAATGTGTATCATACACTGACAGAGTTTGAGAGACCAGACACAGTCACTTGATCAGGTCGATGTGAGGGACGGTATCTGGTCGCCTGTTTAGAATACATTGCTACTGCGCTATTCCTAAACAGCGTAATCTTCAAGACTACGTACTAGTCAAAGAATTATATATTTAATGAACTACCTGGAATCTTAGGAACGCACATGGAGAAATAGATTAGTATAATCCGTTACATTGATGTAAAGTCGGCCATGACTTAGAGAGGTGTTTAAAGTGTACGTAAGAACAATATATGTTGATTAAATGTCGCTCCACAGGTATTGGAAATGTGGGTGACTCCAGGGCTGTACATGGCTGATGTAAACACCTTAGTTTCTTCTCGACCGACGACCATTGTACGTGAGCACAAAGACATCTGCGCTTAATTAAATATCAATACAAATAGTTTGAAGACGGTGCCAATTAATGAATGATTCAAGTAGCAACACGGAGTTTATTTACCAAATATGAGTATGACATCGAAAAGGATGGTAAACAACTTATTGTGAATTATTTGTGTTAGAACACGTAGTGAAACATACACGACATCTTGACGTGGAACATCTTAATAGGAATCAGTATGGAAATGTGAATCTCAATCGGCATGGAAAAGACGGATCACTACAGAAACATGTAAAACGCTATGGAAATGTGAAAATCAACACAATCATTAACGTGATCGGTTAGTGAGGAAGGCAGATTAATTTTGTCATAGAACATAAAAAGTAAAAATGTTTTCATCCGACGACGAATCTTGCGACTCGCTAGACATTTTCGACCAGTCGGAAACCGAAAAATCCACGGCCGACGACTGGCCGGGAGAGGAGGACGACAGGGAGAGCGATGGGGGGCGCTCCACGTCATCTAGTTGTGTCAGTCGCTTAAAGAAACGTGTGACCTTCCCCACGGAGGATAACCTTGTGTTTATCCGTGAGATACCACCCCGGGACTTCTATTCCGATTCCGACACTCAGGTTGACTCGTGTGACTCAGACAACTCGTCTTCGGACGCGGAGTCGGACGACTTGGAGGACGAGATAGTGGAGAAGTTACAGATATGTACGGAAAACACTTCATCGGCTACTGTGTCTAAAGGTAAATACGAAATAAGCAAAAGTACAAGAAAAACTATCAATAAGGTAGCGCAAATTACCGGTGCTAATCTAAACAGCAAAACTGATACAAATAAGAAAGTAAGTGTGAAAAAACGGAGAATAAAAAGCGCTCCACCTTCTCTAGAAAGCAAATCTCTACTAGACAAACCTAAGCCTAAAGTTTTAAAACCAAGAGCCAAAAGTGCAACGGTCAAATCTAACGACAAACCAAAGACCAGTGTGAAGAAAGTTAAAGCAAATGTTTCTAAGGAAGGTAAAAAGTGCGCTGGTACTAAGGTAAAATGCAAGAGTGCAAGTAAGCAGGAAGTGAATGACACCCTAAACAATGTATGTGGTGGTATTATAGAGGTAGATACACGGGTTATCAAACCAGCAAATGACGAACAGATTGTAAAAACACATCATCTGAGCAACGCCAAAGACAACATGTGGTCACTGATTGATTGTGAGGGACACAGCAGTATGTCTTGTAACGGAACCGGAAACGGGGTATATAATAGTGTGAACAGGTCGTTTGAACAGATCTCCGGAAAATCCACCAGCAATTACCGTGAGCGACCGGACGTCCGGACAATGTCCACAACGGACAGACGTTTATATAGTTGGTTAATGGCGAACGGAAACGTTCCAAATCCTCGATATGAAACGCCCTCCATTTCACCACTGTGGGACTGCAGTCAGATGGAGGGTCACGCTGTGAAGGCCCACATCTGAACTGTGCGTGCCAGTCGTATCTCCTCGTACACCGGAAGTGCCTGTCGACTTGACGAAGAGGACAGCAATAACAGTTGATATTAACTATGACCTCGTTAACGGTATATGTTGTGTACCGATGGATGCTGTGGGGGATCGATATTCCGTCACAAAAGTGTTTACCGTGTTTATGGCTAAACAACCGCGGAACTACTAATGGGATAACACTCGAGTGGCAATAGTCGAGTCGCTACCATCAAAACAATGCCGCAATTATTCTCTCTCACCTTCACTTAATGTATTTAGTGACTCTTGGTTTACCCTGTTATTGAAATATCAGTACATTTCAATGGACGATTTCCTGTTATAGTCAATGTCCACGAATAAGTTCGAGTGTTTCTCCGACGGCCATCGATTTTTGTTTTCTATAGTAGTCTGGTCAACTACTAGTCCATATAACCCGATAAGGGCTTCGTATCCGGCGTTTTAACACCCACCCTCTGTCTGTGATAAAACTATCTTATCTCCCACGAGTTCCGCGGTTAACTCGAGGTCAGTGATGACGTCATAATGGACACAAAACGGTGCTAAGATACCTGGAAAGTAGGTGTTATATCTTATAATGTAATGTCCCGTAGAGTATTTATGTTATAACATCTATTTCGACATACAGTAGTTTGATACAATAGACTTATAAATGACATTTGATATATAAACGAGTAATTTTTTTTTATTTTAAGACCAAATGTTATTTTTAAGGATCCCCGCACCACTGCCAAAACTGTAACCATACGTTAGAAACGGTTCTTCCAGCATACTGTACTTAGCATTAATACACCCTTTCTGGAAAGAAAACCATACATTGCAGGATTTTCAGGAAATATAAAACAAAAAATAACGGGGCTAGACCAGGATTCGAACCACCTTGACTACAAATTGGTGCATGTATACTACCGACTGAGCTACCTGGTGATTCAGTTATATCTAAGAATAATTTAAGGGGAGGTTAATGTAAAAACAACAGTGCAGTTGGACAGGGATCCTTAATAATTCAACGTTTGTGTTCAAACACTTGATCAGGTTGGAACCTGGCAAATTTGAAGAAGTTAAAATATACATTTTCAATATCAATCAGGTCAGATAATTTATCTTCTGTTTAGACAAAGCGAGAATATTTATTTTAACATATTAAATAATGTCACTATCTGAGTACCACTGCCTGAGGTGAACTATACACATGCAATCCCTTATGCAAGATTTTAACAACCCATTCAGTCCTGCCTCAAGTTTTCCCTTTTTCCTTATATTTGCGATGAGCGAAGACGACTATTTTCCTTTCAATATACATTTTTTACAACCAAACAATATTTCTGACGGTTTAAATCGAAGGACAGAATTTTAATTATATGTTTCAAGCCCAGATGACGTAATTTTCTGTTGGACAATGCCAGCATATTGATTTCTATATGCTGTCTCTACGTCCCATCCTACTCCCTCACAATCATACAATGAAGAAGATTGAGGTCAGGAGGAAATTGCAACCGAAAATATTTTCTCGTTTACGGAAAGTGCCGATGATTCCCGATTGAAGGAATTCGGTCTCTGCATTGTGACAGTGTATGCAATGACGATAAGTGTTCTGAGGACGTAAACACTAACAAAAAAGGTAGGTACTCAAACAATAAAAACCAAACAGCTTTTCATTTAAACCCCGCTTGAAGCTAACATTTAAGGATCCCCGTACCATTGTCAAATTGTAACAATGCAGTGTGGACTGTATATCTGAAGCTTTGATAAAACATGTCTGAAAGGTAAACGATAGCTTGCGGGACTTTTATAAAAAATATATCTTCTCCCTAACCGGCTGAGCTATCTTGTCAATGGAAGTGCGTTGGCCCAGCTAGCTGTGCCGCAGTAAATCCGAAACCGGAAAATTAGGGGAGGTTACTCTATTTACGAGAAATTAGAGTGCAATGGTACAGGGATACTTAAGCAAATCAATTTTCACTTAACACGTTTACACTGTAAATTCGAACATATGGCTGTGTTAACAAACCACCTATATCGGATGTTAAACGTATTAAAATCAATAAGACTGTTCTATAAACTACAGTTTGTTCGAGTCCGATTTTATTTTATTTCCTGAACATTTGAATTTGAACGAAATATTCAACCGATTTTCGTTATTTATATATAATCTTCCCAGGAAAAACATAAGAAAAATAAGAACAAAATTGAGAACAAAATTCATCTTCAATTTCTAATAAAAATGCATGGACGTTAACAATGCGCATACATGTACTTGTGCGTAATATTACGCTTGTACCAGATTTATTCAAGTAGTCGGAACATTGTTTTGATATTCAAATAAATGACTGACATCTTAGTGATTTAGTTTTCCTGGGATAATTCGACGATTGAAATTTTGAAAATCTGTTGAAAATTCGTTCATATTTTCAAATATCGAGAAATCCATTCACCGTTTTAAATGAGACAGATTTAGTATTGCAATCTCTATTTTCAACGTCTTCAATTGATAAAGAGAAAATCATGAAAACTAAATTAATAAATACTGAATATACGCAAGAAAACATCTTGAAATCATTTTAAAGACAAGGATTGGTGCACAAGCAATCAACTTGTAGGCAGAACTGCACAGTGACGTAAACAAGTCGTGATGACGTAAACTTACTGTTGATACGTAGTTTTATGAAAACTCTAATCCATATGTATTATATTATCATCATACATCTTCTTGTTTTCTTACACGTCGGCAATGTATTGACAGTTGACTGGTTAATAACAATGCATTATGGGCGAAAGACCATGAAAGTGTAACGGTATTCCATTAGCCCCTCCCCTTATTGAAAATGTTAACAAGTTAGCCGGTTTTTAATATATTTTGAAACCGTGTATTAGATTTTGGTACGCAGATATCATAGTAAATTAGACAGAAACCGAGCAGTATACCATCACAAACTACGTAAACAAACGTCATCAGTATGGTTTTATTAGTAATGATAGTTCACAAATTTTGTCAACTTGTTGTACCGCAAGGCTCAGTCGTTTGACGTTTTACTTTTTTATTAGTGATACGCCAGATAACATCGCAATCCCATTAAAAAAGAACCATTACGTATTGATAATGCTTAAATAGTCCATGTTCAATCAGGTCAGCGTCTAGATCATAAAAAATCACATGCTTACACAGTCCATGTTCAATCATGTCAGCGTCTAGATTATAAAAAATCACATGCTTAAACAGTCCATGTTCAATCAGGTCAGCGTCTAGATCATAAAAAATTACATGCTTAAACAGTCCATGTTCAATCAGGTCAGCGTATAGATCATAAAAAATCAGGTCAACGTCTAGATCATAAAAAAATCAGTTCAGCGTCTAGATCATAAAAAATCAGTTCAGCGTCTAGATCATAAAAAATCACATGCTTACACAGTCCATGTTCAATCATGTCAGCGTCTAGATCATAAAAAATCACATGCTTAAACAGTCCATGTTCAATCAGGTCAGCGTCTAGATCATAAAAAATTACATGCTTAAACAGTCCATGTTCAATCAGGTCAGCGTATAGATCATAAAAAATCAGGTCAACGTCTAGATCATAAAAAAATCAGTTCAGCGTCTAGATCATAAAAAATCAGGTCAGCGTCTAGATCATAAAATATCACACACCTCGGTATTACTTGTAATTTAGATAAAATTTAAACTGACATGGAACAACTCCACCTCGATATAAAGCCCCTCGTTTCATTTGCCACCTCGCTTACCGCCAACTTCTGGTATTTCAATTTACTCTTTCTCTTTTTTCTTAACAATTACATTATATAGGAGTACTGATCTGAAGTATAGAGCGGTTGACCATTGTTAATTAATCAGAGAAAGCTCAAACTAGATCTACAATATGTAGCAGACATTCTTAATGGACATGCTGTGCTCGATTGGAAAATTCACAACAATAGAAGTTTACCCCATATCTTCTCAAAAGAAGTTTTGACTTGTATTATTATTTATTATCACAAAGTACAAATTGAAGATTCACGAAAGCAATTGTACCATCCTCAATACAAATCGGTAACACATTGTCTTTGTGTTTAATATATAAAATGCACGAACGATCTTTGTGAATTCATCAAATACACAAGCGGTCTTTCATGGCCTGTTTCGATACAATTTATTTTTATGTCATGCTTTTCAATTACCAATGATCCGTCTATTTTGAACATTATGAATATGCTTAATGCATGCTGCTTGGTTATTAGAACCATTAAATTTGTTTATGAGTAATTAAATAGACATTTAAACTTGTTCATGTATATACCGTACTATAAATAGACAATGCGAGTCACATAAGGTTATAGAATGTGCATATACATTTATCAAAATCGGTCGACCGATTTTAATACCGTAAGTCCGTGTTATTTGGAGAGAACAAAACACTTCTATTATTACATGAAGTTAGGCCTCGCTTAAAGGTCGTAATGCCTATTAAATAAACAATTCTCTTTTCAAATTTATGGCTAATGATTTATTTCCCATAATAAATATTTTGAAATATATTTTTGATATGAAAGAAGAATTTTAATCGCATGAGAGGTTTGAAGCCCTTTGTGACTCTTGTTTCATTATACACATTATTCCGGTAGGGGAGCTCAGCGTATAGTATTGCTCGTGTTCAGGATAAATTACAACACAATCTAAAAGGCATTAAGTGAATTTGAATTCGCTTGTTGACGTCACCTTTTCTTCAGACAATAAATACATGTAAAACGTTCTAGCATTATCAAAAAATGTCTCCGTATGTGATATCAGACTTTACTCCTGAATGAATTCTGTGTCGGTTCTCTCCTCTACAAATCGGAGTTGATGAGACAGGACACGTAAGAAAACCTCGCTGGTTGCTGCTGATGAGTTTTGTTCCAAATTTCAATGTTAAAAAATCAAAAACATGCTCCCTGTGTGATGTTTTCTATCCGTTGGGGAAATTAATATGTTTAGAATGAGTTAAATACGTAGTTCAACAGGTTGCTTTTAAAGGGACGCCGAAAGTGTTCCGGTATCACACACGCATCAACACGGCTCGTTAAACAATGCACATTGGGTTTCCTGTTGCATATAATAGATTAACTTTCAACAAATAGCAATTAAACAGCCATTTAACTTAATTCACCACTGGCAAAGGTGCATTAGGTGCATGTATGGTATTAGTGGCGATGTGTATTACAGAACAAACATTTAGAGGATTTATCGACACCAGGGATTGCCTCTGTGACGTCACCTACAATGGCGGGTGTAAACAGAGACAGGTGCCAGGATAAGGAATTATTTAAAGAATGGAATTTATTTTTTCAACACTTACTAGGTCATAACAACAATGAGTTCCTGGATATATTCCATGAATCGCCTTAGCAGTTCATAGTAAATATGACCAGGAATCAGTTAACTATGCAGTAATACAGCTATTGTTTCTTTATTATACATAGGAGCAACGCAGTAGGAAGAACAGCGTGTTTCACAGGAAATAGTGAATCTTCCGTTGTAGGTACGATATGTAGTTCCATGTTCAAAATTTAATTTGAAGAATAGTACACGTAATACATATTTGTATTATCATTTATGTAAATCAACTTATTTCTATCTTTACGAATATGAATACCATAATACTAACAATATACTGGCGGTTCCACGGCGGACAGTAAAACAACTGTACTACGTAAAGCGACCTGACATATTGTATCAATGCATAATGTGATGAGGTCGCATGAGTTTTGCAAAAATAAGTGTCATTTTCGTAAATGGGTCCAAGCCTACATAATTTAAATATACGATTACATATACGAGGTCAAGTGTTTTAAGGCTTAACATAATATTTCACAAGATTTAAAAATTTAAAAGTTATTGGAAATATGTTAGACCGTCCATGCAAAACAGTATCGAGTTAATCTGGGTTTATTCCACACCGTATCTTGGATATACGTAGATGTAAACAGAATTCGTTAAGTAATATCGTCACTACTTAACTCTCCTTTCACTGAAATAATGCATATATTTGAAGTTGTATATCGATTTTTATTAAAAATTATTTTACAGCATTTGTGATTAAAGTTAAATAATATTTTATTAATCAATGTTGTTGACCCGAATGGAAGCGAATTGGAGATGAGAGTAAGCTGAATATTTCTTTATCTGATTGCTATCTATTACTGCGGGTAACTCAGAATAGAATGTAATTTACCGATGTATTTTGTTTTACATGTTTTATGACATCACCAAATTTGAACAAAACGACCAGGTGTTACGGAAGGGTAAGTTTCTTGTGCTTCATCTAAGCAAAATGAAAGTGCATGTAAAGTCACGTTCTTAGAGTAAGAACCAGGGTAGTGTCAGCGAAAACACGATGTACTCTGATAAGCCTAATATATAACATGACCATCATATCGCACTAGGAAAACAAAATTAATGAGAAAATGTTGGCGATCAAAATACTTTTTTGTCCATAATCTTTTTCAACCAGCCGAGTCTGTCAGCAGTCAACATTATAAAGAGGCTGACAATATCTATCATGTTGGAACTTAGATTAGAATAAGCGGCTGGTGTAGAAGGGAGTTTCAGAAAGATATGCACAATCAACGCGGTATATAAATTGCATGTTATCTAAAGACAACAGTCGTCGATATATAGAAAAAGATAAACTCTTCCATGTATTGAGCCTCAGGCGAAAACAGACACATGACAACCAGAAGAGGGGCATATTTTTTGAAGGGAAATTCCAATAGTCTGCTGGCAATTCTTGCCATATAAACATAACTATGGGGACATGATTGTGTCCTGAAAATATCACAGCCATTTTTTGTCATTCCCATGTAATGAGACTTCAAAGAAATAAGATCCCTTTAAAGAAGGATGTAAACACCCACTACGTGTATCTAAGCCCACGTTTTCTGCGCAGACTTTTTTTGTATATGATTCTGTCATGAATCTCTATTTTTGGTCTGGAGTACATATACATACAGAACTCGACTATACAATAGCCAGGTATATGCATGTTAAGAAATACATATTCATTATGTTTCTTCAAGTTAATGGGCATATTAAATTACTTTAATACAAGGTATCAAATGTAATATTTAAAACTAAGAAGGCTTAATCATAGCATGAACTCCTATTACAAAGAAATATTCAATATTTCAATAAAAGGAAAGGCCCTCGCATTAAACATGAATCCAATAATCTTCGTAATTTGTATTTAAAGAATAAAGAGAAGTTGGTTTTCTATATCGTTATCGGTTTACAGACTAAATACCAGACTGTTCTATAAGACACATGACTATAACCAAATCTACCGGTCAATACTTATCAAATGCACACACAATGTTGATACCAGAACAACAATACCTCACAATTAAAAAGGTCACTGGATTATGATATAATACAGAATGTATATTACATTACAAACTTAATTCGTTCGAATGATTTGTCCCTTTAACCTTATAATAACCCATGCAACCTAGAAAAAAATTCTTACAGGGTCCTCTAATGATTGTTTAATTGCCAGATATACTGCCTATATTGTAAATGAAAGTCAATAGGTCACATGACAAGAGGAGGGGCAGGAGGAGAGTAGGAGGAGGAGGGGGATGAGGAGGAGAAAAAAGACAACGACGAAATCCTAGTCTATGTTAGGAAATTCTTAATTTGACAGTAAATTTCGGATGCAATAAAAGTTTTTCATATTAAAAAGAAAATACAAATCAAAACCAACCCTCTAAAATATTTCTTCATTTCAGAATCGAATTTCGTCTCGTGATCCAAACGTTGTATGGTTACTTCCATCTTTGATAACATCATCATTTAGAATTCCAAAGTTTAAATTACGTTTTATTTTTCGGTTTTGCCTGTTCTGTTTTAAACTCCTTCATGAATGAAGAACTAATTTTATACACATCCAACATACTCACTTATGATTTGTAGGTGATCCTTGATCTGTTATAGAGTTTTGAAAAAACTATCTCTCCATATTTTTCGATGTAGTATGTAGCTTTTCTTGACAGTTCTCAATCGTTGATGTGTTACTGTACATAATGCAATACAATTGAAATGTTTGTAGAACACGTTTAATCTCTGATTGACTTCTTGAACGGTATTACTGACTAATATTTCACAAGATAAATACTAGTAACCCAAATAAACACACGACTTGGGTACAATTAAAACACGTTTTACTTGTCCGAGAGGCAGAGATGCCGTGTGGCTAAATAAGACTTCAGGAATTGGAATCGTTCAGCTCTGTTTAAAACAACTGTCGTCGGCGCAAAAAAGTGCTTGCATTATTGATCATTATCATTGTACATGTTGTTATAAAAAGCAGTGCTCCAATGAACTGCCCTGATAACATAACAGGATGTATTGTACAACACACTGAAGTTACATAATTAACTTCAACTGTCGGATCCTATTAGATAAATATGAAACAATACAATCTATCTAATCCGCAAATTCTGTTTATGGTTTGCTTTATGGCAATCCTTCAGTAGGCATAGCATTACACTTTATACTCATCTGTGGTTTGACTGAAACCCATGCGGAATATTGTTTTCCACTATAAACTGTTCGGTCTGCTTGAAGTATGATTTTCCTAAAATGTTTAACCAATTTTTTTTATCCTTCGGGTACTTAAAGAAGAGCAGCAGCATCCTTTCAAAAATGAACCGGAATGCACTTCACATCTTTGCATATACTCATAGTCACATTTTCTGAAACATATGTGAGGTGTTATGTCATTTGTTTTATCAAATTTTAAGAAGTTTTTGTATGGAGGACGGCACTCAAACACTCACTGAAGACTTCGTTACAACGGTTGGCTATTCTTCAGCCATCGGGGCAGCTGCAGTTATTTCCATCTATCTTTAGCCAACTTTCAAATTCATCTGTTTAGCTTCGTTACCCAAATCCTTTAAGCTTGGCTAACATGAGAAATGCATAAAGCACGAAATTGGTCAAAGGCGAACTTAGTGGTGTCGATAATCTGGCGGCGTCCTACATGAGATGATCCGTGTTGCAAATGTTTATAACATCCATGTAATCATTTTTTTATGGACTATAACAGATGTTGAAATCACCTTAGAGAATGATTTCTCTTTAGATATGATTTTAAGTAGTACTTCCTCTATTTTTCTGGGTAAAGAAAATGTTTGAGGCCTGTAGCATAATCCCACTGGGAATGGTTTAGTTTTTGGAGGAGTCAAACACAAAGAGTACCTTAAGACTTCCCAACAGCATGACCCAATAGAGTATGCGCCTGATAGTTTCTAATATAGAGCCACGTGATCCATCTGTCCTTCAGAACCACGTTGTAATTATAAAGATTAGTTAACTAAGAAAACAATATCGCTGCCTTTGAACCGTTTACTACGATTTGGAGTTTTGTGAATGGTCCGGTCGGACATGACAGCATATACAATATATGTTACAATTATGTGTTTTATTGGTGACCTACATGTACATATCGCTGATGAACAGTTTCTGTATACACCGATGAGATATTTTTGTAAATGTGAGGTACATGTACAGAATTGTCAAGGTACAGTACAGCCATGAAATGGAGATGAATCACTCATTCGTAGCCAAAATGACTAAGTAGATTTTAACCGGTGCGAGGTACACATACTAGCGGCTCCGATTTAATCAATCAATTTATCAATTAAATGTCACGCATTTCTAACAGATAAAAACAGTCAATTTAAGTAAGTTAAAAATTCAGTCTATCACAAATGGGTTTCATCAAGTTAAACATCCGAAGTAAACAGATCTAATAAGTTAGACTATGACGCTTTTTACTTGTACTGGTCAGTTACTATATCAAAACGAGCCATGGAGACCGATAGGTTGATCATATTTGTAACATTATTGCAGGCAAATAGCCGTGACCTGTAAAGACTTAATGCCCTCAACTAAATTTTGGTTTCAATTGTTTTATTTCTCCAGCAACAGTTGGGATAGGGATTGCCACGGTTGAAGGGCCCTGGGTTCAAATCCTCAAACATTAAATATGCCCCCAACGTAGTAGGGTTTCCATTCGCCATGCCTCTTTCACTCAGTAATTACACATTATTTGTTTTTGTTAAATTTCATAAGTATGCCATTCACACCCGATCATCATAACTAACAAGTTAATCCTCATTATTAAAATGTTCATCAACACACAATGATATAATCATCTTCACACAACACCATCCTCATCATGACATCTACATGATCATTATGAGCATCCTTATCTTACACCATCCACTTCGTCATCAGTACCACTTTTAATCATCCACTTCTATTCACACCTCTCTCTTATTTTTCATTGCCCTCAACTTGATTTAATTCACAAATCCATATACAACTATGAATTATGATAATCCCTCATTCTCCAACAAAACACATGTATTTTCCCGTTTTTCTCGTTCCTGTGCGTGTAGGACTAGTAGCATCTGTCACCCCTTGTGGGTGAGATAGGAGAATCTCAACCCAAGGGGGAAGATTCTTAATTCGAAGCCGAGTGTATGACAACTGAAGAATCTTTCCCCGAGGGTTGAGATTAATAAAATCTTTCATCCCCTTAGGGGTGAGATAGGAGGATCTCAACCCGAGGGGAGGGGGGGGGGGGGTATTCTTAATTTGCCAAAAACTCGTGTTTGGCAACTTAAGAATCTTCCCCACGAGGGTTGAGATCCTCCTATCTCACCCCCAAGGGGATGAAAGATTTTATTAATCTCAACCCTCGGGGAAAGATTCTTCAGTTTATCTTACCCTGTTGTTCCTGTCCAAGTGTAAGACTAAGCATATTGTTCGTAAACAGAAACACGTGGATAGCGTCTTAATAGTATATGTTTGCGTCAGACGGTTCACGCATCCTATTTTGAAGATTTTAAAATCAATCCAATCTTCTTTGATGTCAAATGTAAACACGACAAGATTAGCAGACGAACTTGTGTATGTGTGTGACCACATACAAGTAGTCCTTCTTCCGGGTCACATCAGTGACGTCAGGTTTATTGTGGAGAGCGTACAAAGAGCACGTGTAGCGTGTCGCAACCCTAGGGTGAGACAAGGAAATATCACACCGGTAAAAGTAAGGATAAATCTGTCCAGGGTAAGAGAATTCCTTGTCTCACCCTAGGGTTGAGACGGGGGGATTCCCCTATTCATAACAATGGTATGACGTCACTTCAACAATACAATGACGTCACGTCAACAATTCATCAACGTCACGTCAACCCTGATTTTAGCATGTAACGCTATCATTACATTGTGTCTATGATACACATTAGGAGAACAGGGTAAGAGAAAAAGAATCATTCACCCATTTGTGGGTAAAATAGAGTAATCTAAACCCTCGGGGAAAGATTCTTAAGTTGCCAATGGGGGTGAACGATTCTATTAGTCCTGGGCAAGAAACAAAGCGGTGTAAGAATTTCTATCTCGCATCCCATTTCACTTGAATGACGACACCATTTGACATTAATGACGCGACGTCACGAAATCGGGAACATCCCAAAGCCTGATGCATTTTTGTGGTTTCTGAGTTAGTTCAGTTGATTGGGATTAGAGGAAACAACATTCTTCAATGTCCAAGGGTAAAGAACAGGGAAAATCCAATCTCAGGATTTTTAAATAGGTGGAAAACCCTCGTTAAGTCTCTAGTTACATCAAAATTGAAAACTTCTTCGGTGGATTTTCCCTATTCTACATCTCTGAACGAGACTGATAGACACTAAGGAAAGTCAGCTCACTTGCTAATATACCGATAACGTCACCATTGCGTCATCACTGTATGCAGTTTAACCAGGAGGCCATCAATGTTTCCACACATTTCATCTGCTTTTGACACTTACACAGTACATTGAGTTCGCAGTTTGTTTGGGGGATAATCATTTCTGTGTCATGAAGGTTAAGAAATTTCAATCCAAGGACAAGATTTTTTAACGTGTAGCATCCGGCAAAGCCTCTTTCCAGACTTAAAAATGCCTTCTGATTGCATATTGTTTGTCTGCTATGGGTGGCGGTTCGGGCCAAAAACGATATATAGTTACGCGTTAGAGGTTACTTTGAACGCGTAAAAACTGACTTTTAACGCGTTAGAAGTGACTTTTAACGCGTTAGAAGTGCATTTAACGCGTTAAAAGTCACTTCTAACGCGCTTAAATTCACATCTAACGCGTTACAATGGTAAATGTACTGGCCAATCAGAGAAATCGTTTCATAGTTGATGCTTTTGATATTTAAAACAAATAAAAATGTTATGACTATTTATACTGAGAAAAAACCCCAGACAATAACCCATTTCCACATCATATTTTTCTTCTACGTGATGTGGAAATTGGGTTATCGTCTGGGATTTTTTCAATATAAATAAACAAGTCTTCATTTAATTTAGATAAAATATTAAACAATTCCTGTATGAAGATAAAATTATCACATAAAAGGAACATAAAACTTGATACGTCTCTGATTGGAGTCCTTAAAGGAATGATAATGTTAAATAATGTAAAAGAAAGAGGTAAAGGAACAGCAGATAAGTGTGTATCATTGTGATAATGAATGATGTTGTATGCAAGTATTCAAGTTGCCAGGTTCACGAGGATGTTGGACAACATGTACTGTATATCATATAAGTGTGAAATCTGGTGATAATCAATATAAATTAGGTGGTTTAGTAAGGTATCCACTGGTTCAATACGTGTATGAAATCCACGATTTGTCCTTCACAGATCTCAATAAATATTCATATGTAATATTTATGAAGTGCAGCGTTTCCAGAGTGATTTTCTGTTTAGTTGTAAGGGTATATGTTTTGTATTTAAAAAATGTTCGAATAATTAGTGTTTTGCGGACTAGTACAGACATGGAGGATGAGACAGAAAAGGCAGGAAAAGAGAAAGAACCTACATTGGTGGATAAATGATGGGATCCGGGGGATTTATCCTGATAAATGTAGAGTATATTGCACATGTAATGCCTGTTTTCATAAAAAACGGTTGCATTGACAAGAAAGTGTGTTTCAAATGTTCCTCATAAGGTCCTGAATACTGTACACTGTTGTTTTACTTTACAGGCGACCAAGCGACCCCATAAGTCTATCACGTAGAAGAAACATATGATGTGGAAATATGGTTTTTTCTCTCAATATAAATAGGCATATCATTTTTATTTATTTTAAATATTAAAAGCATCAACTATGAAACGATTTCTCTGATTGGCCAGTGCATTTTCCATTGTAACGCTTTAGATGTGAATTTTAACGCGTTAGAAGTGACTTTTAACGCGTTAAAGATATTTTAACGTGTTACTTTTACACTTGAAAAAGTAACGCGTTAAAAGTCACTTCTAACGCGTTAAAAGTCAGTTCTAACACGTTAAAAGTAACTTCTAACGCGTTACTATATATCGTTTTTGGCCCGAACCGACACCCAGTCTGCATCATGCAGGTGTGTGTGCTCGATTCTCAGTATTACCCCCGTATGCTCTCAATGAATGAAACGAGACATTCCTTATACTACCATTGTAGACCATCGTCTGTGAACATGTATACACGCGCGTCCATTGACCGTCCCTGTCACAAAGACAGGTTATGTATTATATCGAGTCTTTGCTGCGGAAGACCTGGTATCGTATATCATATATTCGTTGTTTTAGAGTACAACGCATTGTCTAATCTAAGAGCTGAAATGTTGGGTGCCGTTCTTCGCTGCATACATAACATACTGTACTTCTCTACTCTGTCCAGCACTGTCTTGATTTAAGATAATTGAGCATTCCCCAAATCGGTACACTGTAGTACAATATTGATACATTTTAGTACCGTAACGGGTTTGTCAACGAATATAAACGTTTCACCACTGGACATTCCGTAGTCGTTCATTAAAAACCTAAACAAGACTTTTCATTTGTTTGACTTTCATTGTCAGATGATTCATGGTTACGTAGAGTCAGTGAAGGAATGTTACATGCGTGTCCTCGAGAAATGTTTGTGTTGTAACGAGTCCGGGATAAACTACTGAACAGATGTGTTTACTATTTTTATGCTGTTAAAAATCTGAAATCATTTCGCTCTATTTACAAATAATTACTAGAAATACGATGTTACAACAACTATTACACACTCAGAGAGTCGATACAGAACTAAAATCTAAGTAAACCATTACTTAATATAACTGTTTTCCATTTAGGACTCATGTTTTTGGTAATTACAGGTAAAAGAATTGAAAAAAAAATAAAAAAAATCTCCTGATATATCCAAAATCATCTCGCATCCAGAAACTAAGTCGATCGTTCTTCATTTCAATCCGTAAACAACCGAGTTGCCAACCTTCTGTCTGTGGATGAACCAAGTGTCTTGATCACATTCCTGTGAAAAGAACAGATATTTGCTCCCGGTGTTACATTATGTATATTTCGGCATCTTTATCAAATTTGAGCTGTTGGTTGTGCCAAGTAAGTGTCATTGATATTAGAGGACATGGAAGAAAACACTTGATTCTGCGAGGACAAACATCAGTCGATCGCGTAGTTAGGAAACATAGGCACGTCCTTGTCAAAATCTGCACCGACAAGTCCATGGTTGAAACACTTCAAACAACAAAATAAGGGAGAGCCACTGTTATAAACGGACTACTGAAACAATCGTT
Organism: Mizuhopecten yessoensis; assembly: GCF_002113885.1. NCBI lineage: Eukaryota > Metazoa > Mollusca > Bivalvia > Pectinida > Pectinidae > Mizuhopecten > Mizuhopecten yessoensis. The sequence continues at coordinate 559,777 of NW_018407519.1, forward strand.
GACAGATATTAAATTGGTATAAAATATAACGCATAAGTCATTAAAATATGAAGTCATCTCCTGTATGAAAAGGTTAATTAATAATCCCTCGGGCACTTGAAGAAAAGTAGCAAATCCTTAACTGAACTGCAATTACGGATTAGAATTACAAAGTTTTTTACATAGATGAAGGCACACAAAATGTTTTTGCATGAAAAGACGCGAAGAATTCAATTGAATGGTTGCCTATTCTTTCTGCCATCGAGGATGTTATCTTATTTTTTCTTTAGCACAACATTCAAATTCGTCTTTTCAGCTTCGTATCCCAGAACACTTTGACTGAACTTAAGAAATGTCAATAAAGGGTTTTTACCTGTTCCAGGGGATATCAGCCGTGATCCTGACCCCGTATTAATGAAACTATGCCCAAACCAACTTCCTTGTAATTCACAAAAATCATGATATCAAATGATAAAAAAAAGTCAAATGTAAATATTGAAAACAGTATTCAACTGTAAGTATCTTCACAATGTTTCTAAATCATTGACATATAGGAGTATTTTTTATTAATCTATACCCAGATCAAAAAGTAAGGCTTGAGCATGAGAGCGGTTTGTTTAAGACGGTCCCAGAACTCACTGTGTTTCATAGTACACGTATGTCTTTTATAGCGGCAAAAGCTTGCAATGCATTCATGAAATGTCTTGAAATGTATCCAGCATCCATTTGAATTATCTGCGTAAAAGCACCCTTCCCGCGCTCAAACGTTTTTCTTTATCAAACGATTCTTTTTTTACAGTAAATATAAATGAAAATATGTTTAATGTTATATTTTGGTGCTTTTCTAGAGTACTTAGTTCTTTCGCAACTACAGCATGCATGCTATAGTTATGTATTGCACAAAACTGGCCAATGACGGATTCGGTAGTGTCAGTTATTCTGGCGGAGCCCTAGATGAGTTGATCCATGTTGAATATTTTGTAAGGCCTATATCAGCTTCAATTATTGCCTGTTTTCATTGAGTTAAGAGATGTCTTGTATTTAGTAGCAACTCTCATTTTTATGAAGTATTACTCAAACAATGGTGTGACATATATTAAAAAGTTTCAAAGTATCACGTCATGGAAAATATGAAGTCATCTCCTTTCAATATCTAGGTTATACAGTGGAATGAAGTTCTAAATCGACCTTTTGTACATCAAAAAACTTTCGCTAGACCTATTCTCGTTTTTGCACATATTTTGATTCATCATAATTTACATCTATAACAGGATTTTAATCCATAAACTATAGTTACCTCAGACTCGAATAAAAAGTGATAGGTATTATCACATCAGTAGCCACAAACAGTTCTATTTTTCACTAAATTGGCTTGGAAGGTGAAAGGCCCTAAACATCCCGTTCACCGGAGCGTCATTGTAAGGATTTGTATTAAGTCAAAGAACGGCAAACATTAACGAGAGAAAAGAGTTTAAATAACTGAAACATGTGTACGACACTTTAGCAGTATCCGGCCGTGTGTACATTAGGACTACAGGTATAGTACGGACAAAGGTATTTCCGCGAGTCAGCAATTCAGGGTGTTTAACGAGCTCGGCAGTGTAAATATCTATTAAACGGGTCATGGATTCAAATAAAATCGGAGACATTATCGACAATTGATCGATGTGTGTATTAAAAACAATCAATATACCTGTCCTATAGAGGTATGTTATCTTACCTGTCCGAGTTATAGGATACTTCCCACTGTTTAATACACCATATAAACAAGCTCGAGAGGTTTGCTCTGTTTGTGTATAGTAAACTACTGTATGCCATACACGTTTAGCTTCAAGTACACCAATTACTAACACAAACATTTCCCTTATATTTAATACAATTCTACACCGAAACTGTAATAGCCCAAAGTGACGATTTGTCTGAGTCCTAACCTTATAACAACTACCCAAAGTAACGATTTGTCTGAGTCCTAACCTTATAACAACTACACAAAGTGACGATTTGTCTGAGTCCTAACCTTATAACAACTACCCAAAGATACGATTTGTCTGAGTCCTAACCTTATTACAACTACCCAAAGTTACGATTTGTCTTAGTCCTAACATTATAACAACTACCAAAAGTTACGATTTGTCTAAGTCCTAATCTTATTACAACTACCCAAAGTTACGATTTGTCTTAGTCCTAACCTTATAACAACTACCCAAAGTTACGATTTGTCTGAGTCCTAATCTTATTACAACTACCCAAAGTTACGATTTGTCTAAGTCCTAACCTTATAACAACTACCCAAAGGTACGATTTGTCTGAGTCCTAACCTTATAACAACTACCCAAAGTAACGATTTGTCTAAGTCCTAACCTAATAACAACTACCGAAGTAACGATTTGTCTAAGTCCTAACCTTATTACAACTACCCAAAGTTACGATTTGTCTAAGTCCTAACCTTATAACAACTACCCCCAGTAATTATTTGTCTAAGTCCTAATCTTATAACAACTACCCAAAGTAACGATTTGTCTAAGTCCTAACCTAATAACAACTACCGAAGTAACGATTTGTCTAAGTCCTAACCTTATAACAACTACCCAAAGTAACGATTTGTCTGAGTCCTAATCTTATAACAACTACCCAAAGTAACGATTTGTCTAAGTCCTAACTTTATAACAACTACCCAAAGTAATGATTTGTCTAAATCCTAACCTTATTACAACTACCCAAAGTTACGATTTGTCTAAGTCCTAACCTTATAACAACTACCCAAAGTAACGAGTTGTATGAGTCCTAATCTTATAACAACTACCCAAAGTAACGATTTATCTAAGTCCTAACTTTATAACAACTACCCAAAGTAATGATTTGTCTAAATCCTAACCTTATTACAACTACCCAAAGTTACGATTTGTCTAAGTCATAACCTTATAACAACTACCCAAAGTAACGATTTGTCTAAGTCCTAACCTTATTACAACTACCCAAAGTTACGATTAGTCGAAGTCCTAACCTTATTACCTGCCCAAAGTTACGATTAGTTTAAGTCCTAACCTTATTAAAACTACCAAAAGTAACGATTTGTCGAAGTCCTAACCTTATTACAACTACCCAAAGTAACGATTTGTCGATATTCTAACTTTATTACAACTACCCAAAGTTACGATTGGTCGAAGTCCTAACCTTATTACAACTACCCAAAGTAACGATTTGTCGATATTCTAACTGTATTACAACTACCTAAAGTAACGATTTGTCTCAGTCCTAACCTTATTACAACTTCCCACAATAACGATTAGTCGAAGTCCTAAACTTACTACAATTTCCCAAAGTAATGACTAGTCGAAGTCCTAACCTTATAACAACTATCCGAAGTTACGATTAGTCGAAGTCCTAACCTTATAACAGCTACACAAAGTTACGATTGGTCGAAGTCCTAACCTTTTTACAACTACCTATAGCAACGAGTACATGTCTTAACCTTACACCTACATATAGCAACGAGAGACCATGTCTTAACCTTACAACTACCTATAGCAACGAAAGAACATGTCTTAACCTTACAACTACCTACAGCAACGAGAGAACATGTCTTAACAATACAACTACCTTCAGCAACGAGAGTACGTGTCTTAACCTTACAACTACCTACAGCAACGACAGAACATGTCTCAACCTTACAACGACCTACAGCAACGAGAGAACATAGCTCAACCTTACAACTACCTACAGCAACGAGAGTACGTATTAACCTTACAACTACCTACAGCAATGAGAGTACATGTCTTAACCTTACAACTACCTACAGCAACGCGAGTACGTATTAACCTTACAACTACCTACAGCAACGAGAGAACATGTCTTAACCTTACAACTACCTACAGCAACGAGAGAACGTATTAACCTTACAACTACCTACAGCAACGAGAGTGCATGTCTTAACCTTACAACGACCTACAGCAACGAGAGTACATGTCTTAATCTTACAACTACCTACAGCAACGAGAGCACATGTCTTAACCTTACAACTACCTACAGCAACGAGAGTACGTATTAACCTTACAACTACCTACAGCAACGAGAGTACATGTCTTAACCTTACAACTCTCTACAGCAACGAGAGTATATGTCTTAACCTTACAACTACCTACAGCAACGAGAGAACATGTCTTAACCTTACAACGACCTATAGCAACGAGAGAACATGTCTCAACCTTACAACGACCTACAGCAACGAAAGTACATGTCTTAACCTTACAACTAACTACAGCAACGAGAGTACATGTCTTAACCTTACAACGACCTACAGCAACGAGAGAACGTATTAACCTTACAACTACCTACAGCAACGAGAGTACATGCCTTAACTTTACAACTAGCTACAGCAACGAGAGTACGTGTCTTAACCTTACAACTACCTACAGCAACGAGAGTACATGTCTGAACCTTACAACTACTAAGCAACGTGGATTCTGTATTTCGAAAACCTTCTTACAATTATCCACAGTAACTAGAACTACATGTACTATCCTAACACTCTTATAACTACCAACACGATCAGTAAGTCTATGTCCTAATCCTACAACTACCTGAAGTAATGAGGATTCTATGTCCTAATCCTACAACTACCTGTAGTAATGAGGCTTATATGTCCTAATCCTACAACTACCTGCAGTAATGAGGATTATATGTCCTAATCCTACAACTACCTGTAGTAATGAGGATTCTGTGTCCTAATCCTTCATCTACCTGTAGTAATGAGGATTCTATGTCCTAGTCCTACAACTACATGCAGTAATAAGGATTCTGTCCTAATCCTACATCTACCTGTAGTAATGAGGATTCTATGTCCTAATCCTACAACTACCTGCAGTAATAAGGATTCTATGTCCTTAAAGTCTCAGGTTGTCACACATCAACGATAGTTGTATGCATTAATCGCCTAACAACTACGTCAATGACAATGCGGGCGTATGACATGGAAATGTCTCTGGGAGGCGGTCTCATTTTGTCCGAACTGGTGAGGCTATTTTTAGAAATTTTACCATGGATCGTTGTCGTTCTATTGATTATTAAACCTTAACATACATTGTTCAATAGTCGTTTGAGTGAAAATATTTATTTACAACATAATAAAGTAATCACACTGTTTTGAGTGTAAAGAGATCGTTTATTATTTTGGATAATTGATTTCAATTACATGTAAACTCGTTCTACAAATTTCTGTGTGAATTAAGTAATATCTGGAGAGTTTGTTCACAAGTAGTAAATGTCTTTGAAATATGACACCTTCTGCGTGCTACCACGAAGGTTATTTGTTCTCTTTTTACCTTTCCATTTGGCCTTAAAGTAAAAACTGCCTTTACTCGCAGGCGATGTCTGTAATACAAAGGACTAATTTCATTACACAGCCTTCTTCTGGCAGGCAATGAACCTCGTAAAAAAAATGGTCTTCTCTTAGAACTAATATAAATACCCGGCCTCCTCTGGCCCAAACAAACCTCTCGTCGTCAGAAGCTACGTTATCGCAGCCAGTCTTCTCCGACATAAGCTTCTTCACAAAAAGACCTGAAGCAACGGGATCCTTCTATACAGGACACCAGTAAAACGATGGGGTCCCTTGAAAAGGGCTGTCAAAAACCAGAAGCTACTTAATGAGTGTTAAGACGATGCTGTCCGACCTTCCATCTCGGATATGTTGTTATCAGACATCAGAACCCTATCATTACATTTTCAGGGTGTCTGTAAATATAGGTTGAAATATAAAACTCCACCTGGTTTACCCATTTTCCAGTCCAGGAAGTCAAATACTCAGGCCAGATTCAAGAGGGACATCAAAACTCACCACTTCACGGTTGCATTTTTGTCTCTTTGCAAAGACGTCATGTAAATACCACCCTTTAATTGTTCATCTGATTGCTTAAATGTATAAAAGGGATGGTAAGCCTTTGTTTTTGTTTCACAATTATAACTAATATTATTATCCATATGTTGTAAATTAAAGCGTTTTAGAGTAATTTTACAAATTATATAGGGCGCTTTATAAATGTTGTATATTATTATTATTATTATGAAGCATACTCTTTCGATTCCACCATAACTGGGCAAAGAGCAAGCTACCTATCCTGATTGGTATACTCGGCTGAACGAATCTTCCACAAGCCTGCCACTCCAAGTTACACACTTGATAATCTAGCCGCCCAGGATAAAGACACAAAATTCCCCCAACGCATAGGACCTGGCCGTGTCAAGGCTTAAGACACAAAAGTCTAGTCTAAATTCGAAACCGACTGAAGAGTGTTACTGAGTAACACGTGAACCCAGGGCTCATGTAACAATTAAGAGATGGGTATATTCTTGTCCAGAAAGTCAAGCCACGTACGCCCGAAGCACACACCTTCAGGATGGAAGTTAATGCACCTCATCCTCAACAACCTTATAGTTAACACCATCATGGTTCCCCTCATGAATATGGTCCTTAAATGGAGCACCTGACAACGGTCGTCGAAGTCAGAGCACCTGGCAAAGATTAACAGCGTCACAGCCACCAGCAAAGACTGAGAATTGACCAAAAGGGCCTAAACAAAAATGTTAACCTCTCATTTATCTGCACTGTAGTGGTTATGTAAGGTGTCTAACAACATTGCCTGTTCCCGATCCCTGTCTCTATGTACATGGAAACAGAAGATTCTGCTTGGGAATCCTGAAGGTCATGTAAAACTACCAGAATTTGCTTGAAACGCCTAAAAGAAGTTAATCGTTGACGAACATATTACCACCCTATCACTTTTGTGCGAGAGAGGCCATGAGTTCAAAAATTAAAACTACATAGGGTTGAACCAAAAACCTTAAGGAAGTATACGGGATATGGTTGTAACTGCCAGGTTGCCCTCCTAAATCATATGCATGGTGTTTCAGATGGCTTAAACACTGCTGCTCGGAGGTACCAATAAATCCAAAGCATAGTGAAAATGTCAATCAGCAACTGGTTACCCGATTGGTAAACCTAAATCATAGAGGATAAATTTCCAGACTCCCAGTCATTGCACAACCATGCAGTACCCAAAAGAACTGACACCAGATAAGTGACTTCCAGGGAATGCTGACCCAGCAAAGGTGTATGAACTAGCATGGTTGACACTGCAAGTTCTGGGCAAACGTGACATCATGGACGACTGGCCTCACCTGTCAAGGAAACCCCATCACAAGAGCATAATCAACAATCGTTAGCATCTACCCCTAGGCAAATCTAATGATTTGTAGGTTGTCCTGATCAATTTGAAACTGGCTGGTCATCCAATGAGACAAAGTTTTTGAGAATCAGAACATAATCTTTAATATTGTGCTTCACATACATTTAAGATTTCCTTATCCTTGAGTTGTATTTTTGTGGTCTAGCAACGTAAGAAACTCCTATTCCGTGCATTACACGTGAATTAGCTGATAAGGTTGATCTTTTTGGAGACTGGGACTCTGCCTTGTATATGTCTTGATCTTTAGTCATACTACACTTAGTATGAATCTTATACCATGTTATGCAAACCAGCTGGTCTGCCTGAATCCAGTTAGTATACTGGACAGCATGTTACTATACCACCGGTATTACTTATTCCTCAACATCAGTAAGTACTATAGTGTTGCAATTGAACCAATACAAGCCTGTATTACATAGCTATTTCAACACGGACACCTTTCCTCCAACATACATTATATTCCAAATGTATTCCTCCATATGTTAAAACAATGCATGCTTCCATGTACACATGACTGTGATCGTTAAGATCTAAGATCGTGATCCATTAACTGTTTCACTGTGTGTGAACAGGTAGGGTTCCACTATCTGGAAGTAGAACAGAAGACATGTGTAAGAAGGGAGACAACTCTTCCAATCTCTGCACAAAGATTTGAAGTAGTAATGTTTCAGAATTTACGATTAATGTTATGACTCTTGTGATATTAAAAGTATATTAAGATAACTGACTTGAACAAACCTAATTACCCTTCATCCCAGGCAATTACTGACTAAAAGTCAACGCTCCAGTCATTAATGGTTCCACAGAAGTCATCAGAACGTTTCCCACAGGTAACTAAACTTTACTCAATAACTTTTCCCACAAGTAACTGAACCTTACTCAATAACTTTTCCCACAGGTAACTGAACCTTACTCAATAACCTTTCCCACAGGCAACTGAACCTTACTCAATAACTTTTCCCACAAGTAACTGAACCTTACTCAATAACTTTTCCCACAGGTAACTGAACCTTACTCAATAACCTTTCCCACAGGTAACTGAACCTTACTCATTAACCTTTCCCACAGGTAACTGAACCTTACTCAATAACTTTTGAAGAGGTTTAGACATATCTTTTAGCAGTGAAATCCCTCTTCACTAGCAAGCTATATGTACATGTAAAGCATCATGACAATGACCTCATAGTTTTGAAGATAAAGTCATTTGAATTTTTTAACTTTCAGCACTGATTACCCTGTACACGTGACAAGTGAGATATGAAATATAACTTTATAGAATTTATAGTCTTCAGGAAGAATCTTATTATTGAAATTCAGTATTGAAATCCTTCAATTAGAATAACAACATAAATATTTTGCATTCGTTTTGGAAATCAGCTGGTTATCTACAATGCATGTTTTTGATAACTTACCTAATGTAGTGCTGGAAGAGGTGATCTGATTCACATCCATTCATACTTTGTCAAACACACAGAGTGACACCCCACACACCACTAGTACCATACCTAAACAGGTTTCTATAGGGATCCAACAGAAGACAAAACTTGTTTGAGTTACCAATAATGTGTTTCTTTATGATAGGCCAATGTCAAATTACACATAAAGTAGCTGATTGTTCTTATACTGGTTAATATATGAAAAGTCTATTGTGATGTTTTTCTTCAGTATTTTCATTTTCAGAACTTTTTATAAGAATGCAGAAAAAAACACTTTTTTTTACTTTCTTTATACGATGATGAATGCACACTACTTAAGTTTTGTTTTGAATTAAATTCATGGATATAGTACATATAAAAAAAAATCTTTGCTTTTACACCAAATCCTCAATTTTCATTGGTTGGAGTTTTCTGGTAAAACAACTATGAAAAATAATTAAAACAATTGCCTAGAAACTCTGTCAAGTCATTATACTCTATGAAGGAGGTTTTTCGCCCAAACATTGTGTCTGCTTTAATCCCAGTAGCAACATAATGAAACTTACCTAAAGATGGAGGTTTCTCACCCAATAGAGTTCCCGATATAGATGTAAATATAAAAGTCAAGGAATTTGTGATGGGGACTGCCAAAGATAAATCTGAAAAAAGAAACGAATCAAAATTAGAATCAATGAAATATTGTAGTCTTATAGTTATATCACTACTGCTATACAATAATAGCATTAGGTAATACAATATTGAATTCCATGGCTAAGGGATGATCTTTGCAAGCCAAATATCATAACATTTAATTCTCTTCAGATCAACCTGTCCCCCCTTCCCCATCCATTTCCTCTTTCTGGTCCCATGCATGCATCTATCCCCAAAATATTATCATAAGTTAACATATCGGATTATGTACCAGTGTTTGAAATGAAATACGAAAATTAAAAAACATAACTGCAGATGTTGTCATTTATACAAATCTAATACCTTTGCCAATGGGAAACTTAAATATCAAACTTAGTCAAAATTCCTTTACATGTGAGCGATTACATGATAGAAAATAGGCAAACTTATACCTGTAATCAACAGGTAAAAAAGTTACAAGATATACTTTTGGGAACCCTAGGTTTACTGTACCTGCTGTGGCCAGTGTTAGGTAGTATACAACAGATCCTCCTTGGTTGATGCCGAATGGAATCAAATACTGCAACATTGAATATAACAGAAATTAACATGCAGCACCTGTAAACTTTTTAGTTTGGTTGTATTGCTTAGCTTACCACACCACATCTACTTTGTTTTATTACAACCATGATAATTGCTGCTATTATAATGTATTTGTGATATTGAATTTCAAGATTTGAACATTAATCAGTCATTCAAAGCAACCAAAAGGGATTTCTCCCAACATCTGCAGTAAAAAATAAATAAATATATATATTTCATTTAAAACACTGGCACATAACAGGAAATGCTATGATTAAAGTATAGGGAGTAAATCTGTCTACATCCAATTGACTAATTGCCAATTAATAGTGATACAAACTACAACTTTTCTGATGAGCTGTGGATTCACAACATATATACCTCAATGAATCACTGCCATTCTGATAGTGATAGAGAATAAGTTTGGGCTTTAGATAATGATGTTGCAGAAAATTTAAAGTCAGCATATTTTTTCAGAAACAAAAATGCCAAAGATTTGGACAACAACAAAAATCAAAGTGACAATTAACAAAACAAAGGTAAAATACAAAAGGAACGAAACGCAAGGACATAAAAAAAACATATATTTTTAAAGTTTTAAAAGCATAAACTTGGTACACTCTTTATGACAATACATACCTTCCAGTTAAAAAAAAGGAATTTAAGTTCGGATACAAATTGTTTTATCCTATTGTTTTCCTTGATGTTTTCCACACCTTTACTGCCCCTTTTGATGAGAGGGTTTGTGCCTCCCCACATCGCCGCCACCACCATAAACCAAAGAGCAGATGTGTTCACCATCGTTTTCAGATGCTACAAATAAAGTGTTATATTTCAAACAATGTTTTGAACAATTTCATTTTTCAATAGTGAAAACAGGATAAATACATTTTTATTAAAGTTTTCACAGCACTAAACAAGCATAATGAAGTAAAGCAATATGAACATGTCCTCAGCTATGACACACGTTTCATTTAAACCCTTCCCTTAATTAACTGACCTTTATGTTCTGAATAATCGTATATACAACTCCATACTTTACTACAATGGGTACTCAGCAATTCTTGACATTCATTTAAAGTTAAAAACTGTAAAATTTAAAAGTGAGCATTTATTCGTTAGAATATAAAAAAAATATATATATAATTTTCTACATTGATACTTTCAATAAATAAAAAATAAAACAGAAAGGAAATGTTACATGTTTAAATTATCTTAACAAAGCAAGGATTCGCAATTTCCAACTTAGATAACAAGCCACAGGCAGATTTTGACTTATATTTTCATATAATCTTGAAAATGTCTCTAGTCCTAATATAAAATCTAGCAGCCCCTGAATGGCTTCTCAAGTGTGCTTCCTTTTATTTTAAATATAATAACTGCTTAAATTTTAATAACATGTAGCTTGTAGGAAATAATAACAAACATAAACAATATCATTACATCAACGAATTAGCTTTCTACCGGTAAGTCCGTGATTATATAAATTGTTTCATAAAAAAATCTGGTAACAGTGAGTCTGCATGTATCGAGATTAGGAGTTACTTCCCTTACACAATATCTACAAAAAACATTATTCGAGTCACTACTCCATGTTACACAAGTAGTCTTACTATCGACACAAAAATCAACATTTATTTATATAAATGCAACTAGTATATGATGAAGGCATTAAAACGGTTATAACATTATGAAGCTTATATAGGTTTCTCTATGGGAAGTGGGCACTCAATGGCGTTAGAAATATCTCTTACTCCGACCGAATTTATTGTGACCGTTAGGGGTAATCTAATATCTAAACAAGCTCCACTAAAAGGTAATTGTTAAACAAAATAGTTTAAGTGTGAATAAACGCGTTTTTTTATGGAGTTTCCTGTTTTGTTTGTTTTCGAACTTGGTCGCGCTCTAAGATGAAAGTTCACTAGCTGAGCTAGGCCCACTGTGACTGTGTAGAACATGATTTATTACGATTATCTGTGACTGACATCTTTTAATGTATCTTTGGTAAACACATATGGGAGCTTTTGTTTACAGACAAATATCAATAACGTAAGCGGTGTAGAAAATAACGGTCTTACCTTGTGTTTGCCAGAAGAAATGTTATCGTCTGTTGATCCGGAAGTGAATTAATTTCGTATAATCTTGGTGATCTAAACGTTTCAATGGCTACACTAAAAGCGGGGAAGGATTTTGATAATAATCTGGCAACGTCAGATGGCACAGTATTCTGACATAATACACATTTATTGCCATTCTCTCCCAACGCCACATCTTGACTTCCCGATAGAAACCCCAACAGTTAAATGACAATAACAGCCGATATTTTACGAATTTCACGCTCATTATCAATTGAAGTAACAAACGATTCATTAACAGTTACCTTTGTAAAAACATGCACATCAAAAGGTCCGTGGAAAATTAATCGTATCTGACTTCGTTTTCAGTCAAAAAATGATGAGACTTTATTGGTAGTATTTATATAACACTATCCGTTCCATAGATTTCTAACCATGATGATTTAAATGGCCACAACATTTTTTACTGCAAAATTTCATATAAGCATTGTTTATGCTGGGGTGAAAAGTAATATCTCAACAACCGAAACACAGATATTAATATAAATATTACCATAATTAACACTGGAAAGCTGTGAATTGCCAAACAAAATTATTTCTAAATTTAACGCAACATTCAAAATACTGGTCACACTGTCCTTTTTAACAGGGATTTATCCAAATAAATGGAAATTTGCTAATATCATGCCGTTGTTTGAAAAGGGTGACAGATATTCTCCTTCGAACTATAGACCTATTTCTTTGCTGTCCACTGTTGGTAAAGTGTTTGAAAGAGTGATTTTTAAACATTTGTACAACTAGTCTACTCTATAGAAAATTCTTTGTTTTACAAATACCAGTCGGGTTTTATGCATGGTCATTCTACAGCGTACCAACTCATTGATAGTTATCACGAAATATGTATTGCATTTGGGGAAAAACATACTGTTGTTGTAATTTGTGACATATTCAAAGTTTTTGGTAGAGTTTGGCAGAGGTCTTATGGTGAAGTTAAAATCGTATGGAATGTCAGTATGGTTAGAAAATTATTTGTCTCAGAGACATCGAAAGGTCTTTTTAAATAGGTCATATTCTTCCGTATGTCTTATTGAGGCAGGAGTTCCACAAGGCTCTATTCTTGGACCACTTTTATTTCTTATATTTATTTCTAATCCACTGATATAGGCGAAGATTTAGACTTAGAATTTGATGGGAAAGTCTTAAACGTTACGGATTATCATAAACGTTTAATGGTTACTTTTAATTCAAATGCAAAGTAGGGTATCATGTCAATGGGATTTATACTTCTGTTATGAAAAAAAAAGTCTTACGGAAACTGAAACACTAATTAAGTAGGAATGCTCTTTGATAATTTATAAGACTTCTATTTTACCTGTTTTAGAATGTGCTTGTGAGTTGTGGGACGGTTGCACTACATTTGAATATGAAAAGTTAGAAAAAGCCCAACGTGAAGCTGCTCGCATTATATCAGGACTCCCTTCTTATACCCCTATCAATACTTCATTGTGCGAAACTGGTCTTGAAACTTTATCTAATCGAAGAAAAAGGATGAAACTGCAACTGTTGTATAGGAAGCATAATAAAGTAACTCCCGATTACTTCAATAATCTTTTGCCGCCTTTAACTGGAGAAAATAATCGTTACGCTTTACGTAACAATAATAACTATATAGGATTCCTCTTTTCAGACTGTCTCTTACTAACTATTCTTTTATAACTTCTATCCTTCATCGTTGGAATAACTTATCTACTTTAAATTCGGAAAACGTAAACCTAATATTTTGCATACTAAGCGCAGGCACCAGTGCAGTTCCCTTAATTACGACCTCTTTAGACTCAGAGATTTTTATTATCACTCAGGCACACTATTGTGCGCAACAAGAGGTCATCATAAAGTACAATATAACAATGATATGGTTGACCGTAAAGCACTCATCTTACTATGCTAGCGTACAATAATATAGTGGAAACTATTACACTCCTCATACAATGATAAACACAATATTACACTGTACTAGCATACCTTATTATAATAGACAGTATAACGCACTGATCATACAATGACACTCATCATACACTGTGATATACATTATTACACTCATTTTACAATACTATTACGATGGTATAATACATAGCATTACATTCACACATACCGTGCGTTCACACTATGGTATAGCAGGCACTGTTGCATCCATCTTACAGTACAATCCTACAATAATATTATTACAGTATTACACATATATTACTCGCACTCCATGATACATATATTATAGATAGTATACCACACCATACAGTGCAATCATACCATGGCATAATAGTGACTATACTACTCATCATACCATATAATATTACAAAGGTATAATAGACAGTGTTACAATCCCATCATACAATACTGTAATAGACAGATAACAAACAAACCATGATAAGCAAGCTGTAACCACACTCATTATGCAATACAATTATGTTAGGTTTAGCAAATGATCAGTAATATCTATATGTATACAAAAGTTTACAGTTTGATGTGTGAAATTCACATATTATTTTTTAATTGTCTTTCTAGTAATTGTATGAACAGCGATAGATTTGATAATATTCTAACATTACATATTGATATTAATCCTTTCATTTTATGAACAGATGGATTAGAGGTGTAATAAATAGGTATATATTTTCTGCGGATTTGACTTACATAAGCATTTGAACATATAAACAAATAATGATACTCGCTTCCAACTCCAGTAAAACAAAGCGGACAGATTCTGCCTTCACGTGGTGTTCTAGTCCATCGCCCAGTCTCTATAGGCAGAGATATATTACTGGTTCTGAACTTACAGATAGTTATTCTATCTCTTTGTTTGAGCATAGTTAAGTATTTTTCAAACTGAAATTGATGTTTAAATATTGCATATGTTTGACCCCGGGAAGAATTTTCAATATCAGTATACCATTGTTGTATAAATTGGTCATACAGAACAGTTTTAAAACTAACCCTAAGGTAATTTTTATTCATAGTGCAAGTTTTTTGTTGTAACCATACGTAACTTAGTCCCGTGCAATTGAATAGATTCTTGATATATGAAATCCATTTTAGAGTGAGCGTTGTTGAAAGTACAGCCTGTATTTGATGTCATCCTTGTGAGCATGTCTTTCACTACTTTTTGGAATGTCATCTTCTTACAAACGAAAGACGTATCCTAGTTCAAAATTTAAAAATAATTTGAACGATCCGTTAAATTAAAAAATAATTCTGTTTGGCAATTCACAATTTTCCGTGGACCATAACATAAAAACTTTAAGATACATGTATGTGCAAAACTTTATTAAATCCAGCAAGAGATTTTGAGTTCAAATGTATAATACATGTACCTGTTGTCACTATCGTAATGTAATTGAAAATGTATATTGGAAGAAGGTGTTGATAAGTTGTAATAAGTTGTGCTTTATTCATTTGCCGACTTTTAGCAATGACTATGTTTACACTAAAACTGATTAAAGGCGCTTTTCCACTTCATCGCCGCTACATAGCGAAAAGGCGAAAAAGGCAAAAGCGACCCTATGTTTTCTGCTATCGATTTTGAGACGATTTGTTTTATGGTTCCATAGTTTGTTTTATTTTTAAAGGATAATATAGGATGATTTTGAACAGCTGCTTTATTTAATTTATCTTCTGTGATGTTGACTGCCCTTAATGTGATATTTGGTGCGTTGTCTCTTAACGACAGCAAAATTATTTATCCTCCATTCGAAAGTAATGAGTTGTAACCTTTCGACTTTTTCCATGTCATTTACAGTTTTCTCCAATGTCTTTAACTAGTTGCATATTTTTCTCGTCTTTTTCAAAATATACTTCATGTAGGTACAATGGGTAAAAGTGAGCAAGATGCCTCAAGTACTTTCTGAGAAATAGCGCTAACAACGTGTAACTTTTAAAATTCAAGGAGGCCGCCTCTCAGCCATTTTGAATGTTGATCAGCCCCAAAATTCGATATGTATAAAAAGAGACCATGGGGAACCTTCACGTGAGCAAGATCCCTCCAGTATTTTCTGAGAGACAGTATCAGCAAGAAGGTCGGGCGGAACGACAGACGGACGACGAACCCCGTACGAAAGGCGTTTTGATTTTAAAAGGTTTCAGTCGGCGCAAAAGATGAGGGTAGGTAGCGCTATCGGAAACACAAAACATTTTTGTTTTAAATATTATGTTTTGGTTTTATTTATTCAATGATAAATTGTGATTCTGCCATCACTGTAACCGCCGAAGTGCCTACGCTAGCATGAATCACATTTAGACCATTCTTGTTAAAACTTTATAAACGTCATAGAGCTGGATCACTTTAAAGTTGGCGTGGTATTTCAGGCAATTGGTTCCAGAGGTTGATCATTCTCGGTCCCAAAAGATATTCTTCATGACGAAAGTCAAAACTTGTCAAGCGTAAGATGGAGGTAGATCACCATTTACGACAGTTTCATTCTTGCCATCACCGACTCTTGGTAAGAGAGGTATCTTTTCAAGGCGGTTAGCCTTCTACCTGAACTTATATCGGAGACTGAGTTGTAATCTACGGTGATTGATCATCGACTGATGTACTTGAATTATCTGTCAGGACGTTATGGTCAACGATGGTTTGATCAATATCCGTTGGGTCAAGTTCTTTAATTTTCCTTCAACACCGTCTTTTATTTATTCCTTCTTTCTTTGTTAGTTTATCACTACGGTTTGCCGCGTTTTTTCAAGTAAACTTTCCCTTTGATTTCATCTCCCTAACCACGGACTTGGATAACATATCTATTCTAATTCCGTGCCCTAACTTAGCCTAGCTGCGGGAACCGTAGCTTCTATGTCCGATTTTTTTTTTTTATTGTTATCTGACCATCCGGTTTTTTTTTGGTTATCGGACCATCCGATAACAATAATATTTTTTTTTTAAAAATCGGACATAGAAGCTACGGTTCCCGCAGCTAAACTAAGCCTAGCCAGTATTGGTGTATATATTTTGTGTCTTTTTTTATCAACATTTTTGTAAGAACGTGTACGCGCTATATACGTGCAAGCGTTCCGCGGTAACATCGTTCTGTCCACCTGTTCTTCCCTTCTTCAGGGCGCTTAATTCGATACTTCCGACTCGTTTATTAGTTTATCCTTTACATTGTTTTTAGTAATGGTATGACTTTTATTGGTGTCAGCTTCCACATCAGCTTTCGTTACACTGTTTGTTGTTTTACTGATCTTTTTGATATTGTTTCACTGACTTAACTGGCTCCACGCGGAAATAACGCTCTGCAGATATTTACTAAACGCAAGTGAAATATTACGTCCCCGTTGCCCAACAATACTCAAGAACTTAAGATTTGGTCAAAATTCATTCAGCTGTTCTGGACAAGTAGCTTTTTAAAGGAAATGTTGACGACGGACCAGGTGAGCTAAAAATACTGTTGCTATATAGATAGGTTTAGTCACAGACATGTGGTCCCATCAGGGACTAGGCTAATTCCGTGGTTCCATCAACACATTGTTGTATTTCAGAAATCTATATTATTTGGTTGTTGGTGTGGCAGGATTTTTCCCATGTGTATAGTTTTTTTCTGTTTATGATGTTTGAAGCTAGTCTCCTTACCATGTAATATTTATGATGACTCCAGTTACTGTTAGTTACTAATAAAGACTATAGATTCACAAGCTTGTTTGACCATATTGATGGTAAGGTGCATATGAGCGGCTCCCAGCATTATGACTTTGTGGAACTCTTGAACTTATGAACTTTATATCAGATTCCCAAAAGTCTTTCTGCAGCTTGCAGTCTAGACTAGCTTTTTTTAAGTACTTTGTACCATCGAAACCAACACATGCAAATCTTCTAAAATAATGTACATATAAACATAGATAAATGAAGGAGTTGGTAAAATTGGAGAGGCTTAACAGGATTCTTTCTCATATGTGTGTTGAAATATAAAATGTCAATCTAGATAAAGAACTTTTAAGATCTATGTCATATAAAGACAGTTGATAGATGATCTGACAATGTGCCATGGTATAAGGTCACTAATGACCAATGGTCAAGTGATCTAGAAACCAAACTAAACAGCAGATAGATTAAATAAGTTTATTTGAGTTATTGTGAGTGTAAAATTTCATGTAGACTAATAAAATAAGAATTTTCGGTAAACAATGATATTTGTATAAGCTTTTAATTACTATTTGATATGATAAAACTTCAGATATGTTCACACTTGCAAGCACAATGACAAATTTTGATTGTAATAAAGAAGACAACATGGGAACAAGCTCCGGTCATTCAGAAAAATCAGTCAAAATAATTAACCTACTGTATAAGACAAAATCAACAGGCTTACACAGCTAAACAGTGTATCAGAAGGGGTGTTTAAAGGACAGCTACCTAGGTATGTCAATCTGTAAAATTATGCACATCTCAAAGTATCAAACACACCTGTGAAAGGTATATCAGCAATGATACTGGTCTACTTAATCCTACTGACCAGTGCCTTGTAGTCAGTCACCTGTTCAGCACTGACCAATGCCTTGTAATCGGTCACCCGTTCAGCACTGACCAGTGCCTTGTAGTTGGTCACCCATTAAGCACTGACCAGTGCCTAGTAGTTGGTCACCCGATCAGCACTGACCAGTGCCTTGTAGTCGGTCACCCGTTCAGCACTGACCAGTGCCTAGTAGTTGGTCACCCGTTCAGCACTGACCAGTGCCTTTTGATCGGTCACCCGTTCAGCACTGACCAGTGCCTTGTAGTTGGTCACCCGTTCAGCACTGACCAGTGCCTTGTAGTCGGTCACCCGTTCAGCACTGACCAGTGCCTTGTAGTTGGTCACCCATTCAGCACTGACCAGTGCCTTGTAGTCGGTCACCCGTTCAGCACTGACCAGTGCCTTGTAGTTGGTCACCCGTTCAGCACTGACCAGTGCCTTGTAGTTGGTCACCCGTTCAGCACTGACCAGTGCCTTGTAGTCGGTCACCCGTTCAGCACTGACCAGTGCCTTGTAGTTGGTCACCCGTTCAGCACTGACCAGTGCCTTGTAGTCGGTCACCCGTTCAGCACTGACCAGTGCCTTGTAGTTGGTCACCCGTTCAGCACTGACCAGTGCCTTGTAGTCGGTCACCCGTTCAGCACTGACCAGTGCCTTGTAGTTGGTCACCCGTTCAGCACTGACCAGTGCCTTGTAGTTGGTCACCCGTTCAGCACTGACCAGTGCCTTGTAGTCGGTCACCCGTTCAGCACTGACCAGTGCCTTGTAGTTGGTCACCCGTTCAGCACTGACCAGTGCCTTGTAGTTGGTCACCCGTTCAGCACTGACCAGTGCCTTGTGATCAGTCACCCGGTCAGCACTGACTAATGCATGCAGATCTGTCAATCCAATACACTCCTTGACTTACATTAGTGGCTTCATACAGACTTTTTGCAATAAAAATGTAACACATAAAATGCACAGCCATACTTCAGCGTATATTAAACAACAATCTTGATAAGAAAGAAAAACATTCAAATATTTAAACAAGCAAACCAACAAAAAGAAATGTGAATTTGATTTGAAAATACAAGATCAGGCAAGTAATTTGTGATATCGTACAAGATCACATAATAAGTGTTTGTACAAGATCATACAAGTAGAATGTACAATTATTTTGTTAGTAACAAAAATGATACATATTTTTGTATGTACTTCTTCAGTGGAACCTGTCTTATCTGACACCATGTGGAAAACAAAATGGTCAGATTAGACAAGCATTCAGAATACAAAATCATTAATTTGGTAGTTTTTTCAGTGGGAAAACAGCATTATATCAGATGAAACATGATGTCAGAATACCCAAGGGTCATATTAGACAGGTTCAATGTAAGTAGGTTTTTCTGTATACAATTATCACACAACCACAAGCATATTGTTAATAACTTCGTCAGTAGCCATACCCTTAAAACAGGGATTGTTCATTAAATAGTATTTTAGTAAAAGTTTTTGGTAGTGTATATGCCCAATATGAGTGAAATAGTTGTAAGTCTACAAAGTTAAATAAATTCAGTTAAACCATTCTTAGGGGAGTTTTTAAAGAGTTGTATGCAGGCTAAACACTTCTATATCCCACTACTCAATCTTTTCAAATATGAACTTACCAGAGAAAATTGTCCCTTTAACACATCAAAAACTTGCATATCACCAACCCGATTTATATATGATTTTTATTTTGACAAAGTTCTTGTTTATTAACAATATTGACATTTTTTCTGATGAGGGTACATCATTCTTAACATTCAGGACTCGAAACCTGGACTGATGATCATTACCTTTGTCTTTACAACTTGAGCTACCAACATGTGGTTCCTTAGCCATCATGCTCAAGTTATAGCTAAAATAAAATTAAGGGGAGGTTACTGTATATACTGTACTGCAAACCCCAATGGAACTCTCCAGTGTTCTGCTTGCTACTAATTTATGTGAATTTGTTGTCCTTGGCGATTTATATACATATTTTCTATCTCCTTTGATACCAATCTACATAAATCTCTGGGCTATATAACTCTAGGGTATTTGTACTGTATAAAAAGACCCTTTATAGATAAGTAGATACATACACTATATTAAAACTAACAAACTGAATTATAGATGTGTAACACAAATAAAATTTATACATAACTCTACGGGAATGCCTGGTAGATCAACTTATAACTTAAGGCATACACATTATAAACATATTTACATATACTGGGTGAAAACAAATGTCAATATTTTCAAATATAAATTGCATAATTGATTTGTGAGAAGTAATTAGCAGAGCCTACTATCACCACAACCAAAACATACATTGACAATGTGCAACAAATCCCTTACCAAAAGTTGTAAAAAATAGTACAATATTATACAATAGCAAGGATCGCATATTACACAAGAACTGATGAACTTTGACCCCGTGTTTGCAGTCTTAACAAAAGTGATCAAGTCTAGTTGTATTCAATCTGTAAGTGTAAGAGATATTATCGTGAATGCATGTGACTGACAAACACGTTGGTGGGCGCCGGGGCATACACGCCTATCTGAAGACATAACTGACAACAATGTTTTTATTTATACAGGCAGGACTGTCACTTCTCTTCACATTATAATGTTGTTTGTATTTTGAACCAACTTCAAGCAATTCATCTGACCATTAATTGTATCTACAATGTGCCATATTGTCAACGTTTCTGAACATCATCATTTGGTAAATATAGAACTTTGTGCAACAACAAAAACATTTTTTGACAAGTGAAAATGCTGTACAAAATCATAATTTAAAACATCAAATTCTCAATTTTGTCTCAAGGTAACATAGGTAAGGTTTTCAACCAATAGAAAATACCACATTCCAAGACAAAAAATGTATGCATCATCATAATGAATACTGAAAAACGGTGTCCTTTCGCTCTCGTTATCTCCGACATTCACTGATGATACTGGGCTTGATTTGAAAAAAAAAGAAAAAAATCTAAACAGATCACACTGTACAATTAGGAATGGGGCATATAATGTTTTTGGTAAAACAAATCTTTGCGAACAAGGATATGTTAACAATCCTCAATGTTGCTATGATGTAAGGATCGTCATGACAACATTTCCCTTGGCTTTTTTTAGTATAACCACAGCCTGTTCATGAGTGCAGCCCTCCAGGCTGTCTCCATTCACTATGAGGATTTGATCCCCTCTTTTGAGATTTCCGTCTTCTGCTGCTGCACCTTTGGCGAAAACGTTTTTGACATAGATAGGAAGGTCCCCGTGGGGGCTTCCATGACCACCCACAATGGAGAAGCCCAATCCATCTCCTCCTCGCACTAAAGTGATGACTTTCTGCTGTGGAGGGGCACTGTGATAATGAAGAAAACAAAGAAAAACTTAATTAGTTCTGCAAAAATGATATGATTTCAAGAACAAGATATGGTCTTAAACCTTAGATAAATATCTTGAAAGTTGGGCACCAGACATTTCTTACAAAGACTATCCAGAAAATTGGGTACCAGACATTTGTGATTTAGACCTTGTGATATATGCCTTGAAAGTTTAGGCACCATACATCTGTGTTGAATCTGGCACAAGATATGTGATCAAAGTATCTTATTACTATAAAATAAACCACACTACAAACTCAGTTAATCAGTGACTTTGTTATGAATTATAACTTTTAATTGGTTTAAATCATATGGTATTTACGTGGTATTAACTCAATAAGGTATAAATGACTAAGTTAAGACCAGATTTTCTGGAGTACTGACCCGTCTTCTTCTCCATCAAACACGTTGTCTGTGGCAGCGGGTACCAGCGGGGCGTTAGCTATTTCCTGTGACATATCCATGCTAACCTGGCGAGAGGGGTGGCCACTCACACTTACTCGCTTCTCCTCACCTGTGAACAGAGGTAGTGTATTGCTTATCTCCCTTACTTATTATCGATAGATATCTCCCTTACTTATCATATTGACCATATATAATTTATCTCCGTAACAGAATTGACCAAGTATGATTTATCTCCCTTACATATTCTTGACAAAGGATAACTTATCTCCCTTGTCTTTCTTCAAGACATTAGCTGGAAGTTGTAACCATTGTAGATATAAAATTGTGTAACAAATGTCCATCCCACCATTGATTAAAACAGTTGGTTTAAAATGGATCATGTAAAACAAAGGAAACCACCACAAATAAATCCCTAAAGGGGTATGCTCTGGGATCCCCTGTTGTTTCGGGCTTTTCCCAGGATCCTATGTAACTGTGATTTACAACTTACTTCATACTTTCATTTCCTGTAAACAAATTCTGGAATCTGTTCATTCCTACACATCATGGTGAATATACAAATATTTGACTGTTCACTTATGAAGATTATGGTACAATCGTATAATACTCCCATTTTTATCAACAAGAGACTACTGATGGCCTTGGGTTAAATGTGAACATAACGTTTTTATCAACAAGAGACTACTGATGGCATTGGGTTAAATGTGAACATTACATTTTTATCAACAAGAGACTACTGATGGCCTTGGGTTAAATGTGAACATTACGTTTTTATTAACAAGAGACTACTGATGGCCTTGGGTTAAATGTGAACATTATGTTTTTATCAACAAGAGACTACTGATGGCCTTGGGTTAAATGTGAACGTTGCGTTCCCGAGGATGCTGCGTACCATGTTGGACTTGTAGTTTGACTACACCTGGTGTCTTAAGCAGCTGGACAACCTCATCATGGCTCAGGCCGTCAATTACCTGGGTGTTAATCTGTAAAATCTTATCTCCAATCTACAACAGATCATACAGCTTCATATAGATCATATCTTAACTACAACAATTAAGTCATACACATAACAGACAGATCTTATCTGATCTTCAACAGGTATCACAGCACAAATGAGCATAGACCTTGTGACGGGACATCAATGTTAAACTCATCTCTTACTGATGACGCCAATATCTAGCGAAATAGAAATTCAAGCAAATGAAACAAAGTATGCATGATCTGCACAGGTACTTTGAGAATGATCAGGCTTTAGTAAGCCATATGAAAAGTTTCGTCAATTACATTTACAGTTATCTACCTTTAGATTATGACTCTTTTCTGCCGGTCCTCCAGGTGTCATGTTGGCAATCATGACGGCCACATCCCCGATGGAGCTACCAATTCCCCCTGCGATGCTGAGACCGAGGGAGCCGGCAGCGTCATGCTGCAATTCTACAACCCGTATATGAGAACTGATGTCCTCACTTTGACCTGTAACAGTGAAAGGTCAAAAACACAGTGTTAAAATCGATCCAATTCTGGTCATAGCATCAATGGAGGCTGATGGACATTACTACTGTACACTCCTCTTTATATTACAGGTCAAAGAAAAATGATATTATTCAATGAAACATGATTTTAAATGGAACGTGATATTAAAAGATGTAGTGTTTTTCAGGCCTTTTTAAGATGCCCAAACTCAAAGTGACCTTTTATTTTGCAGTCCCTGTGATGCGGTTTGACAGAAAAGATTGTTCAACACAAAAAGTTTGCTGAATGTGGTTTTCATAGTCATGGCTATAACAATAGAACCATCACTTCCCTGTTTGTTCATTTGTATTGTCTTAAATGTGAAATTCTTGCAAATTTAGTCTGTAATTTCCATAAAATACAAGTCATTTAGTCCGATTCCTGATTAATAATATGTGTCATTAACCCATGAAAACGTAAATATATCCTTTCTGTTAATCTATTTGGAAACTTTCAGACAGAATCCATCAACTTAGGCCCACAGTGTTAATAAACATGAAAATGGAAGTGATGGTACTAATTAACATCTTTGATTAAACTAGATTTTCCGGGCCAACAACAGATCATACCTTGAAATTAATCTGAATTGTTTCATACAGTCATTTTGGTACATATTAGCATTTATATTTATACATGAATGTATCGCCACTTAATTCTGTTGTACCATTGGAAATTTAAAAACTTCTCTTAATGCTGCATGTTTGATGTCAATTTCTACGAATTTGGCGTAGCCAGCTACCTCATACAAATATTAGCCTACTGATCATGTGACCTCAACCATGTGATTTCATTGGATGATGCAGGAACATTGTTTGATCAGCTTTAAAATTAAAGTACATGTAGTCTCCTGTTGAAGACCTAGATTATTTTGTACGATAAAGAAAAGATGATAAACACTGACATTATGAATCATGTTGTCAAGATTTCCTTTGAGAACAAATGTTTTACATAACTTTAATCAATGTAGATTATGACATTTAATATCAGAATATGTCCATGTGTTTTTACAAACACCTCCAACAGTCACACTAAATTATGGGAAATTGTTGAAACCAGTATGTTTTATGTCTCTGAACGACATATGTATTAACTGAAGTAGATGCTCTCCTAAACTACGACATCAACGTTAACAGTTGTAGCCTAAATCTGTCATGTGAATTGGTTTGTCCCAGGATTGTTATGAGGATCAAACAATGAAGCCTACACTATCTTAAATCACGACACACTACGTCATATTAACATATATAGAACTATGGATCGAAACTGAAATATTTATTTACATAACGTGCCCAGCTGTGACTCTATATCCTTAGGTTATGGACTCAATTGTTTTTTTTACCTCAATACCATTGATTTTATTTTTTCAGGTGACAGTTTAGATAAAGCAATAACCAGAAGTCACATGTGTACCAGCTCAGGTATACATGTATTTAAGTTACAACCATAGGGTACAAACAAGAGGGCAGAACTGCTCACCTGATTTGTCCCTTCTCTGTGTTTATAAGATTTCAAATGATTAATTGAGATACATGATTTGTATGGGTATATAATTTAAGGATCGCTGTGCCACTGCTTTAAACTGTAACTACCGATTGGAAACCATTTTTTCCTTGCATGACTATAGCTTACTCAATTATTCCTAAAAAGAAAACCAAATCTTGTGGGATTTTATAGAAAATAAAAAATACAGGCCAAATAAATGAAATACAATCAACAATAGTGATCTGATTGTAAACATTCAGTGGAGCCAGATCAGGATTCAAACTCTCCACTGCACAACGATATATCGTAATTTTCCGTTCAATAGGTGTCCAGACCCAACGGTGTTATAGTTATATCGAAAGCGAAATTAAGGGGAGGTTACTGTATATGGTATACAAAAAGCTAGAGTGCTGGGACAGGGATCCCTAATAATTTTGGGTGTATGACTAATGAGGGTATAGGTTTTATTACAAAAATATCATTCCTTTTGGTTTTCGATTTTATATATCTTTTTGAGCCTATGATTTATGGATGAACATAATCTATTAGCTACGTATATATACATGGTTATGTATTTGATTTTACGGGAAATTTGATTTCAGTGGATATATGATACACTAGCTGTGATACATGGTTTTGTATATGTATATAACAGATACATGGCTTTGTATTTGTAATTTATTAGAGTACCGGGTATATCATTTTTTGGGATATTTTTCATTTTTGTATTTGATTTATAAGTCTATGATTTATATGTCAAAGAAATGCTAGTTGAACATTGCTTTCATAATTGTACAATAAATCCTCAATATATTAGGCCTAGTTTTTCCATTTACTACTAACCTTACCATCAATTGAATTCCAGGTCCCACTTTACATTCCTGTTAAAATTTAAGTCTCATGTCACTTAACCCCTTTATATATAGTACCAACATATGGTGGATAGCAGGCATCAGCATAACAAGAATTGTACTGTATACAAAAAACTAAATCCTGTTTGTCAGGATATTTTAACCAAATTAAGTTAATTAAGTGGCTTGGTGATGTTAAAATTCACAAAAATTAGAATCATGTAAGGGACTGAAGGGCCTGTATTGCTCACCTGTGATTTAAAGTTGTTGGCGACCAAGTATTTAATGCTGAAATGCTTGAGAAGAAAATGTTTTAAGATAATTTATTACGACAATCTCGATAAGCCTTTAAACCTCAGCATGCTAATGAATCCAGGCTTAAGAGAAAGTCATTTTTAGTTTTTAATATATGGTTCCTGTCACCTAAAATGTGGGTCAAGGTAATTTAATGTCATGAAAAACTTATAACCCTCTACCTCAGCAAGCTACATGCGAAATATCATTACCAGGATTATCATGATTGAGTGCGGGTCAATGTTGTTTATTTGAATAATGTTAGTAGCCGTTCCATAAGTCAGCTATCGACAAAAAACATCATTATTCTAGGCCTGTTTAATCTTATTTGACTCATATGACCTTGAATGTGATTCAATAACCTTTATTTGAATATGCTTGATAGCCACATTCATATTGACAAAATATCCTAACTCAAGGAATGCCAAGCTTGTAGATTAAGTTTGTAAATTATTGGATTCCTGTGACCTTGAAAGTAGGCTAAGGTCATTCCCTCAAGCAAGCTACAGCCTATATATTATACTAAGCATTATAGTTTATTAGAATAAATTGAAGATTTCAACACATTTGGTACTGTGATCTCTAAGGAGGGTCGTCAACGGCAGTTATTTGAACAAGCTTGATAGCCTGCCTTCCAAGTAAGCCACATGCTGGACATCCAAACCCTATAGACCTTATGTTTCATTAGAACTTCCTTCAAGAAATAAATTGATGCTAGATGCTGTGTTATTGGATACATTTTAACTCACAGGCACATAGTGCCAGGTCAGTTTACAGCTCTCCCGACTTAGGTACAGTGAAACCTGTCTAATCTGATCTGTGAGTATTGTGACATACTGTTGTAAAAGTAAATAATAAGAACCAGTTTATTCCAACATCTTGTCTTATTCAACCAATATGATTTGTACCACAGGATGCTGGATTAGGCAGATTTCACTGTGTCGTAACTGCCATCAGTACAACATTGAGCTGTGTGTAGATTACTTAGGGTAAGGGGTACCAATAAGTCAAACTATATTACAATTATGTATAACCAATGTCTCTATTATAAAACATTTGTTTAAGACCTTTAAAAAAAAATCATAAAAATCTCATCTTTCCATACAGTAGTTTTCGAAATTTGGATGTTTGAAAATAGAAATACTGTAAAAGAAAACAGGAAAACTGCTGGGAATGAATAGGGAATCTTTATATTATTACAAACTACCTACACAATTCATCAGTATCATACGAGTACAGCACCAAACGAGTATCCAATTTATGGCCCACAAAGAATATGAAAAACCTGACAGGGGAAGTTACTCTAGAAAAAAACTCTTTTTTAGTGGAACTCTTCTTCGCGATTAAAACTGATGCAGTGGTACCCTTAACCTTAATAATGGTAATCAGTGACCATTAAGTATGGACACTCACAATTGTTGTGAAATAAATAAATCATAGATTTATAATCCTGAATAAATGAAAAACAAATCTTTAAAACTTTAAGTGTAACATTTATTACTGCTGAATGCAATTGCAGAATACAAAATGAATTGTTTTAACTTAACATAGAAATCCAAAAATCAATATCACAAATAATCGCCATGAAAATCTCCATGGATGAAACATGAAATCATACAAAAAACACAGTTTTCCAAAAACTGAATGTCACCGATTTGTGTAAAGGTACTTTGTAGATCTATATCCTACATACTGGAGTCTTCTACGGGCCGGTCTAAGTAGGTGTCAACCATCCTATACTCCTCTGGGCCATACTGCTATCACATTTTTATATTGTCTATAACCTATACTGGAAAATACCCTTCCAGGGACCTTAAATATCCTGCTTTCACATGTACACAATTGGATTTTATTGATCCAATTGTGCAAAACTTGTGATTTATTTCTCAATACAGTATAGTGGTCAGTGACAAGCTTCACTCATTTCCAATTCAAAATTTGGAGTAGTTAATTATGAAACTTCAGGGGTGAATGAGTAATGCAGTTTCAATGTAATTTTAACTTTTAGACTAAATGAGGACTTGAAAATGAAAGATTACGCAAAATCTCATCTCACGTTTTATTTGTTGCTTGGAGTATGCATGCTTTAAGGGGATAAATCCTGCTGAGGGGTTGCTGGATGTTGACACTTATACTGGACCCTCACCCAAAATGCAAGCATGATACATTTTAGATCCCCTTCTCCAGCTTACCTGTATCCCTCCAGCATTCTAGCCAGTCTACCACTTTTTTGTATAAAATCTTTGGGTTATTGTTTGTCATAGATTTCGACACCTCACTCTCCGTATATATCAAGTTCTGATTCACCTACTGATGTGTCCTTACCTACATCAATGTAGGGTCAAGTATCGCAGGGGATTGTAGAGTTTGTAATTAGGGGTGTACAGCACTAAATAATAAACTGAAACTACATACCACATCATGTCTGAAATCAAACAATACAAACTCCTGTGTTTCACCAAAAGTAATCAAGCAGTATGAGTAGATATTATATATAACTGGAGATACAATTTCTGGTATTAATTTCAAAACTAAATATTTAAGATAACGAGAGAAAATAAATTGTTCATGTAATAGAATTTATGTTTGAGTTGTATCACCAGCATTTAATATGATTTATAACAAGATATGCTTATGATGAGAAAAATCTTCATCTGTTCACTGGTATAGCCCAACTCTCTTCACGCAGTTGTAGACAGTGATTACTTGAGCTCAAACTAAAACAGGAACAGCAAGGGAACACATTCTAGTACATGTACAAACATGTCAGCTCAAAAACTAAACTTTATCGAACATACGGTTTTCATGCCTTCTACAATGTTTTTACAATATTCTTAAACACATACAAATAAAAAATGCATTTTCTGTCATATAATATTCTTGTAAGACAAATCAAATCATGTACTTTAAAATAACTACAATTGACGATTTAATCCTCTGCATTTGTACATCCTCTACGCTTTTCTACTAGTAACCGTGTAATGACTTTCCACAGAGTGTTACTATGCAAGTACCCAGTAGCAGATTGATTTGTTTTGATCTTGCAGAAATAATCCGGCATTGAAATTTTAAAACAACTTGTACCTAGTATCGGGAAACAATCACTCGGCATTCACAACATTGATCATATTATGATGCTAGAATACAAATTTTTGATTTTTGATTTTTAGTTTTCTTCCTTCTTTCTTAATTTTCACCCCATAAGGGTGGGTGATTGTGAGGGTAAGTCTGTGCCTTGTGAAATTCTATTTCATTAAGAGTGTTAAGACAAAGGATTTAACATTGATTTCAATATTTAATTCTACATGAAATACTGAAATATAGACCAAGGATTAGCCTACAGCTGCACAACCACAGCTGATATGATATTTCAGCTGGAGGATTTGAACCCTAGTTACCTCCCTTGATTCCCTTTAAACAAATTAAATATGATTTATTAGTCATAGTCCATTAAAGTGAAAGGTGGTTTGTAACTGACAATGTATTTCTGGTAGTAAATAAAACAAAAATACATCAGTAATCAATGATTCATAGCGGACAGACACAAAATACAGAAATATCTAAATAAATGTCCCAATGAACTAAATATTAATATTTCATGTATTTCTACAATGTTTTTCAATTATTGTTTCTGACCTTGATCTATAACAAATTCTGTCAGCAGGTTTTTACATATACTTTCATTTACCAAAACTCTTGAAACAAATTGTATGGCTGACACTCCTTATATAAGTATAAACATTTTTTTTCAATAAAAGATTTTCATTATAAAACCAATTAGGGGGAAATCGTGTTATTACCATATGATGCTATAATGGTGACAATGTAGGGAAAGTTGGTTGCATTCTGTTAATAAAATGGATGCTGATACATGATATTGATAGGACCCAGAAGGTACACAAATAACGTTCATGCTTCGGGCGTGACCATCCCAAGAGGAAAACAACTAAACAGTCAGAAACAATTTAAGTTACATAGCACCCCCATCATGCTTCTTTCAAGATCATGAGCCAAAAACTCAAACTCAAAAAAGTTTCACAAAAAACTTGACACATGGCAGTCAACTGAGCACATAGAGATTTCCAACTGGGGACACAGGAAGCATGCAGAGGGTACAGTGAAGATTCTAGGAGTTGGAGGTCAGTGGTTGGATTGAGGTGTTACAGGCCAACCATATCCATCTTAAATCCGAATAATATATTCTGTTTTCCGTGAATAAAATATTTTTGGCAGATTTGTTACAGCATAACAATATAAAGACAAATCTCACGGTAAAAACCGCAGAGTAATCATAAGTATATGGAGGTTATCACATACTTTTAAATGACTGACAAATACTGCCTACTTCATAAATAGTTAGAAATGATAAAACTAAAATTGTCTGTATAATCCATTCACTCAACAAGCCGCCAGCATCCATACTCTTCTCATGACCAATGCTGAGAAAAATCAACAAGACAGCTTGCCAACCTTTCATTGCTCTGTTAATCTTGTACAAGGTACTGATACATGTAAATATATATACATTAGTGTTGTATATAAATAGTTGTTGATACCCATGTTTACTGCTAGATAGTCAATGTTTACTGTTTAAAATAGGAATATCATAATTAATATTTGACCTAATAAGCTACCCCTGTGGGTTAATTAGAATTCAGAACTTTCCAAAATTCACAAACAAAAGGCCCAGGGGGTTTAACAGCTCACCTGGAATTTTATATTTTAATTTAAAACCTGCTGAATATCATACACTTTTATTAAGTGTAAAGTGTCTTCAAAAGAAATTATTTGAAGTTTTTGACATATTTGACCCCTGTGACCTAGAAAGTAGGTCAAGATAACCTTTTGCAAACTTTTTTAGGCTCCATCCAAGGAATTTACCAGCCAAATATCATGAATCTAGACCTTTTGGTTCTTCAGTCAAACTTGTTTAATGGAGAAGCTGACGAGGGACAGACAGACAGACGAATGCAATGCCAGGTGAGCTAAAAATGGTTGCAATAGAAACAAATGAAACGTTAACAATAGGTTGCAGTGTGCTTATAAAGGTGGGATATGGTATAACATGTTTCCTGTGATTATACTCGGGAGTAAAAATGTATTGTTGTCACTGTTAAACATAACATCACTTGTGTTTTCCTTTTTTCCTTTTGCAGAAATGAGGAGAAATAGAGTCTGAGAGCATGCAAGTTAATGTACACATATATGCTTTGGCAACATATTTTCATAATTCACATGCAGTTTCCATGGCAACTTACACCAATCCATCAGCCACTGACCTGGTTACATTTGGTGACCTTGCTTAACCTTGTACATAAGTCTATAATTTCTTATCGAACATGATATTGGGAAGTGTTTTGATACAGATTGGTCGAGCAGTTAAAATGAAAACTGTATTAACCCATTTTTCTTTTAGATGTCTCACTTACAGTTCTATTTGGTTGAAAAAACAAAATATTATACCAGGGAGTGGGTATATAACAAAGAATACAACGTGTCAACATTTAGAAATAATTTCTTTTTTCTCTAATAATTAAAATTTACAATAAAGTTTGAACAGAAAAATATTAAACAATGAAGTTAATATATATCACAACCGTTTGATGCCAATGACAGTTATAACCATGTGAATAGTGACTGCATATATATATATATATATACAAAAGATAAGATGAAGACAAGTTTCCCATAACCTTTTCTTTGGGATCATCAAGTGGTTTACTTATCTAGGAACAGTTACTCTACCCTACATTTGTATCTAAAGGGACAGCACTCTACTTCAAGTTTATATCTAATGAAATAGACACCACATGTAATATCAATGTACATATTCCATGAAAAAGAAAACCGCTGAAATATCTATCCAGTGAAATATCTATCCCACAAAATTTAAACATCATGAAACAGATATCCCATAAAATACATATACCATGAAATAGCCCATGAAATATAAATCTTACGGAATAACTCACAATTAATTTACAGAAAAAACAACTACCAAATTAAAAAAAAAAAACCATTTTGCTCTCACTTCACTTTTAAAATATTAATTTTTAAGTATTTTTAAAATATATGGGTTCCGCTGATTTTTGGCACTATTTATTTTTACAACTTAAACAATTTTAAGCCTTATGGTTACTTTTACCAGTATCTAAAACAAGTTTATTGATGAAATTATAGTTTGGGCCCACTATACTTAGTCATACTAATAACAGCACTTAGTCATACTAATATCAGCTTTCATGCTATTTAAATGGCTTATTTGATAAATGAAATGTTACCTGTACATATCAAGTTAATGTAAAACCCTTGGAGTTGAAATTGACCCGTTCTATAAACACAAACAAAGGGGGGGATTTGGAGCACACTAAATTATAACGGTGTTGAATCAATTTATTGTTCTATTTGTATATATTAGTATTTAATGCATTACAAGAATTGATGGTCAATAATGCTTACAGATACCGAAAACCAGCAGGAGCCCATCTTTTAACCCTTTCACCCCTATGTAACTTTAGTAGGCTCTACCATGCATTGATCTGGATGAGTCCATTATGGTCTACAGTGGTGAAAGGGTTAAAGCCATGCTATATATTTCAAAAGTGTACAAATTACTTTTCCCCTTTTATAACAAATAATCTTCTGTTGCTTTAATTTCAATAGGGTACTGTCGCTTCTAAAAATTGAAGTGTTTTTTTTTAACATTAAAAAATCTTGCTTAACTTAAAAACTGTGAATTTGTTAGACTAAGTATTTTGACATAAAATACATACATGTTTGACTTTGGAATGAAGACTTCTTGTGTATAAAATCTACCTACCATCACACAATCTCTCTACATCTTAGTAGGTTTACATGAAATAAAAATCATCACATAAAATTAACACTGATCATAATAACATTTCCTTGGTACCTTAAGAAGCAGTATAAACATAACAAGCACCGATATAAATAAGCTACCTGGACCTATGGAGACTGGACAGAAGTATTCCGAAATTATCAATCCTACTGGATATTCAATCTATTTATAACTTTTTTATGAGTCTTGCTTACTTCATTTTTAAGCATTTCAGAAGATGTTTTTGTACAGTTAGGGAAAGCCTACAAAGTTCTTAATGCATCATCTACAATTAACAATCTGTTGATGTCATTTGTTTTCCGTATAAATAGAAAAAATGATGCTAAAATAACATGTTTAAATATAACTTGTTACATTTTTAAACAAGTCATTGCAAAAGATGAAAATATTTTGAGAAGACATTTTGTTATTCCTTACAGTTTGTAAAATTTCTTCTATATTGATTGAAAACAAAGCTAGGAAAACTCATTGTAAAATGTAAAAATACACGAAATATTCATAAGAATGATATTTGCCCAAATATTTTTGTCCTGTCTTTAAACACAATTAAAATATGCCAATATAAAAACACTGCCTAAAGCAGAATAGCAGGGAGCTTTATTCTATTCCACTACTCACATCATCTATCAACAAAATTATTGTGATTGAAAATCTACAAAACTGCATGTAACACCACTTAATGACATATTGATGACCACAGGTTTCAAACGTTCAATCCGAAACAGTGTTTGTGATGGTGAGGAGTGGAGGTAATGCCGTACGTCTGTACAACACAACGGGGTGTCTCTCACCAAACATCACCATATTAGGACACTCAGAGGTCAGGTGATAATTATAGAAGTGTGTATTGGTCAAGTGCGATGACACAAGTGTGGTTACTGTAATTCTATCTAGTTAGCACGGAACAAAATGTCAAGCAACCAAAGATAACCAGGTACTAGTAGCTTTTTGAGGAAGGCAGACCTGTCAAGAGAGAAAGAACACCGTTAACTCCTGATCGACAACTGGTCTACAACACAATAACTCACCTTGTATCAGGTCAAAAGGCAGTTTTATACGCCAAATTAACTGCTCAATTAACCCATTAACCAAAAGGAAGTTTTGACATCACAGTGATAATATATTTATGCTACAAACATTACTGTTAGGACACTGGTGATTGTGAAATCTAAACAGAAACCAGAGTGGCACATTAACATTTTGGTTCTAAAGAATGTACATAAGTAAAAAGTAAGTATAGTTAGGTATGGTTGGTGAAGTTAGATATGAAACTCATGATGTACTACTGATGACTGATTTGTGAAATCTTTGATATGAGCATATCATAACTTTTTGCACAGGATAAAATAACCCGAAATTGATGAAAGGAGATCATTAATGTCAGCATATGATTGATGTATAAACAAACAGATGGTTCTTGGAACAAATTCTTAGGTTCTGATGATGAGATAATTGCCCTAATGATGTAAAATCATAGTCCAGCACAACTACTACTAATCGTAACTATAGCTACATATCAAACTACCCTCTCCGACTGTGATAGTAGACCAGATCTCAATGATATTTTTAATACAATCTGAAGTGTTTTAGAAGTCAATAGTTATTACAGGGATTTGTCTTTATCGTTATTCAATAGACATGAAATTACCATACCTATCCCACAAGTCCCAGGAGTTCAGCAAATAATTTCTGACTCAAAGTGGAAGGTGGGTGCATGGGCTTATTACAGGACAATATAATACAATTTTGTTTGTAGTTCTATTGAATTGCACTAGATAAGGGTGGGCTTAATGCAGGATAGATATGGTAATAAACTGCACCAAATCTGTTTTGTAATCACACTTTGAAAGCTGGACATGATTGTTGGGATCTTAGCTTAGTAGGTTAAGATAGGTATTTATCGAAACAGTTTTGCTAGGTGACAAAAGAAAACGTAAGCTTTCAGTTGATATTAATTGCCTACATCCAGATTTCAATTTCAAACCTTGCAAACATCCCACTGCAGTTCAATGTATATTAAAACAATTTTCTTCATCCTCATAGGCAAATGGTTGTCAAAGTGGACCTCCTTGCAGAACACTTTGTCCTGAACATGTGGTGGCCCAATTCCCATTGGCCTTTAAGAATTGGAAAAATGTTTTAGTACTGTAAAAATATGCAGTTAAATTTTTGCATATTATGAAATAAATCCAGGTGTGAGCAGATTGGAACGCTCACCTTTGTGAGAATATAAACATATCTGACCACACTACCACCAGCATGTTCGGCCTTAGTCTTCTATACACAATTTGAATAATTTAACTGCTAAAGACACTGATGGTTGAGGTATTTCTTAATCAATAACTTCACATGGACTTGACCTTAGATGTGACCTTGATATGGGTTATGACCATTGATTTGTACAAATTTAACAGCCCTTCACAATAGCAAAATACAAATGAAATAGCATGACCCTAAGGCTCATGGTTCTATAGAAGAAGTTTTTTTTATTTGAATATTTTGAAAACCTTTGACCTAAGTGACCTTGTAAACCTAAGCTGCACTGATATTAAATCAAATATTATCTTGCTAGGCCTCATGGTTGTGTAGAAGTTGTTTAAATAAATGATATATGACATGGGGCAGTCATGTGCCTACACTAGGATGTAGTAGGTATGAGACTAAATGTGGGTGATAGCATATGATACTGGCAGTAGATGGCTAGTGGCTCCCTCTCATGATAGCTTACATGAAGCAAAAAATAACTGGCAAAAGGTGCATAGTGATGGGAAGTGTGACGTGATACAGGAAGTGGCTACTGACCCACAGGTGGTGGTAGTGTGTCCGATACGGAACGTGGTAGGTTAGGGAGTAAATTTGGTGATCGTGTGACTGATACAGGAGATGGTAGGCTAGGGACTAACTAGGGACTAACTATATACAATTAAGACAAAGGACAGAAATATTAAAAACAGGCTACAAACAGTGAATATGTCTTGGTGCAAAACACTAATTGATGTATTTCTACATAAATAAATATGAATAAGGTGGTAAAGCATGGGTTATACAGGCCCTTAAGATCTCTTACTTTTGTTGTGTTTCCCTCGCGACTTGTTGCTAGCGGTGGATTCTGATTTCTTGAGAGCATTTCCAGAATTAGAATTACGTCTGGAGGAGGTACGAGAGCCAGCCTTTAGTCTCCCTACGGACAGATTTATCTTCCCCATCGTTGTCTGTCAACAGATAAACACAACGTCCACATCTCAAACAAAAAACGGTACATGTTGATTCTTGTTCTGTAACTGTTTAGCTATTCTAAACAAGACAAAGTATTATGAGCAATGCATTGTCCCCATTTGTTAGATAAACCTCAATATCAAACACTCAGTTTATAGTGGTGCACAAGACCCAATTCCAATAGGCGATATTGGGATGATGCCATTTTGACCTTTTGTAGTGACCCCTGACCTTGTTTAGGTGATGACACTTGACTTTGTGTGGATGATTACCCCCTGATCTGTTAAGGTGATAATCTCAATGACAACCTGACTTAAACATGTGTTTTTTAATAGTGTAGATAACGACTCCTGACCTAAAGTAACTATGACCCCTGACCTTATGTAGTTGATGACCCCAGCTGACTTTACTCATAAGTTTTAATAGTATAGGAATGACCCCTGACCTTATGTAGTTGATGACCCAACTGACTTTACTCATTAGTTTTAATAGTATACTGATAGGTGATGACCCTTGACTTTGTGAAGTTGATGACCCCAGCTGACTTTAATCATCAGTTTTAATAGTATAGGAATGACCCCTGACCTTGAGCACAGTGGCAGCATACTCCTGAGTTGCATTTCTCATGTCCTCCCCATTGACGGCTAAGATCTGGTCCCCTTGCATAAGTCTGCCATCGGCCTCTGCTACACCCCCCTTCACCTGGAAAACAGGAATGTCACGTAAGAATTCAAAGGTGTTTCATATAAGTATACGGTTAAAACTGCCCTATAGGCAATGAGTTTTGCAAAATAAACCTTATTATATTCAATTTATTAATAATTAAAGACAACAATTTAAATATGAATAGTAAAGTAGTAATTAAAGTAATCAATATTTGAATTTTTATAAACAGAAGTAATAATTGTGAACTTGAGAACACTCACAATATCAGAGATATAGACCCCAACATCATTGCGTTTGCCGACAATACTGAGCCCAAGCCCTCGCCCAGGCTTCTTCATAAGCTCTACGGCAAATATGTTGTAAATGTCTTCCTCCTTGACTTGGTTATCATCACGGAACACAGAAATTTTCACTGTTGGCGGAGTCTGGCGTAGCACCTGGATTGCATAATCATGGGTAGCCTCCCTTAGGTCCTCCCCATTTACCTGTGTACAACACAAAATAGAAACATTTAACTTACTGCATTATTGTTAAACTATACCAAACTGGCCCCTGTCTATTGTGGATCCCTGTCTACACCAGTTTCCACATTTGGTCCTGGCATTTCCTCTCTTAAAATATGTATATTTCCTGTCTAATCTGACCATTGTCTACTTCTGTTTTTATACATCCAGTTCATTCCTATCTTTCCATATTCCTTGGTACAGATATCCCATCCCCCTTAACCCCCACTTGCTAAAGTACTTTTCCAGACTAAAATTACATGATCTGTTGACTTTAATTGTAATTTATTGTAAATACAATGAAGACTCCAGTTGACATGAAAAAAGCAGCAATTGGTAATTATTAGTCTCTGAACAAAGGTCAGCCTGTTGATAAGGGTGGTCTCTCTGGCAGGTTGACTCTACTCACATCTAGAACCTGGTCTCCAGCCCAGAGGCGGCCATCACGGGCTGCAGCACCATCCTCGTACACCTCGTGGATAATGATTGCACCCTGGGAAACAGTAATTTAACATGTCAGGTATAGTCATAAACAGGTCATATAAGTATGAAAAGTTGATAGTTCACAACATATGAATTTGAAGGACAATGCATCATTGCATAAGTTGAACTTTTGGTCCTCATCCTGTGTGGACTTTCTTATATGCATTACACAGTGGTTCCTTACTAAAAGAGTGTCATCCCCTCCCAACATATTGATCCCTATGTGGGCCTACTTTACCTCAAAATACAGGAGTTATACTCACTAGAAGAGTGTCGGCCCCACCCACTATACTGAGCCCAAGCCCTGTGCGGCCCTTCTCAATTTCTATTGTCGTTTCTTTTCCTGGAATGACTGGACATGTGAAAGGGTCGTGTGGAACTGTGTCTTGCTGCTGACTAGGAGACTGGGTGACAGGGTCTGTTGATGACTCCCCTGAAACACAAGACCACGTGATCACAAACAAAAGTAAAAATAAGAACTTTGGCAGCAACTTTTATTAGCTTAATCAAATCCTCCCAAAGTTATCTGGATAACCAAGCTTTCAGATACATTTAGAATATGCAGTATACAAGTTATTATATAGAAACCATTCTATCTCTAAAAGAAAAGTGAAATGTTATGTTACTTTAATGTATGTAATGGCATGTGACATTACTGTGTGTCATGGTGTGTGACATTAATGTGTGTTAAGGTGTGTGACATTAATGTGTATAATGGTGCGTGACATTACTGTGTGTAATGGTGTGTGACATTACTGTGTGTAATGATGTGTGACATTACTGTGTGTAATGGTGTGACATTACTGTGTATAATGGTGTGTGACATTACTGTGTGTAATGGTGTGTGACATTACTGTGTGTCATGGTGTGTGATATTAGTGTGTGTAATGGTGTGTGACATTACTGTGTGCAATGGTGTGTGATATTACTATTATGGTGTGTGACATTACTGTGTTGTAGCTAGGGTGCTTGACATTTATGTGTATATGGTGCTTTAAAATAGTATGATAATTATGTCACCCTGTGTTTAACTGTGTGCTGTAACTATGTCTATGGTGTGACTACTATTTAAGTTATTTAGGTGTCTAATCAAATACAGACCTACTTGGTTATTTAGGTGTCTTATTAAATACAGACCTACCTGGATATTTAGGTGTCTAATTAAATACAGACCTACCTGGATATTTAGGTGTCTAATTAAATACAGACCTACCTGGTTATGTAGGTGTCTAATTAAATACAGACTTACCTGGGGCACTACTTGCCACTTGAAAGACAGTGTTTTGTTGTGGACTGTGGCCACTGGAAGCCTGGGTGTTGTTCTCCCCACACTTTCGCACTTTTAACCTCACAGTCCCCTGACTATTGCGTAAAATTTCTATTGCCTGAAAATAAAATTGTTATTTTTATTTCAGG
Source organism: Mizuhopecten yessoensis (assembly GCF_002113885.1). Taxonomy (NCBI): domain Eukaryota; kingdom Metazoa; phylum Mollusca; class Bivalvia; order Pectinida; family Pectinidae; genus Mizuhopecten; species Mizuhopecten yessoensis. Next base: position 599,272 of record NW_018407519.1, read on the forward strand.
GTTCTCGATAAGGCAATGACAGTAGCAATTCACTGTATGACATTTGGGGGATAACCAGATTGTATTTTGAAATTTGTGGCCCCAAATCATGATTATACTGTCGCAAATTGATTTTTACTGGTAAAACGGATCATTGCAATATTATAATCACGATATCCCGCTGCAAATTTCAAAACACAGTTGAATTAATTATCCCCATTCTAATTCATATGAGCCAAAATCACCAAAAGAAACGATGATTTTAAGATATTTTTCAGTGTTTCAGTGTCCCTCAGAATTTCATTGGCCTTTTTGGGTCACACCATTGTTCATGACGTCATGAATAATCAAATTCATGATGTGTCAGGGTCAGTCCAGGTCATTGACATCATTAATAATCGCCATCAAGGCTTCATATGCAAATGCGAAAATTTGCGGAGAGTATTTCTTGGTTTTACCATCGCAAATTATTTTGATTGACCAATCAAATGTTGTGCTACATCTCAAATGAATTAGAATAGCAAATTAAATACATGTACCAGTTACTGAACTTGGGAGTAGTATCCCATCCACTGTTTCTGTGAGGTGTTTATGATATAATAAACTATTTGTTATTGTTATTCTATAATGTTATTCTTCATGCAATCAAACATGGCATCTTAACCATGACACAGACTTTAATTTGTTTTCTATCAACTATGACATATGGCATTTAAACACTCACTTTTAAAAATTTTATAACTTACTTTATCATAATGGACCCCAGTAAGTGGCCGATCGCTGACCTCCAGGATCTGATCACTTACACTCAACTGACCATCCTGTAATACAAACAATTAAAAGTTTAAATTATTGTAGAAGTAATTGGTTCTGTTATAATTTATAAATGAATAGTTCCTGAAAGGATAGGTCTCGCAGATCCCTGCATGTGGTACATTATACAGCAGAACCTTGATATACCATGAAACACACCCCATTCCTCTATACATCTTCCTCAACATACCGCCAAACCTCTTTATTCTACGGAACAACAAACATTTCAAATGACAAATAGTGACAGTAAAACAAAGTTGTGGACAAACTGTTTCAGGAGATTATAACGATCGCTCCCCTTACCACTCACAGGGAATTTGATGATTTCACAAATCAAAATTGAGTGAAAAATTGTGAGACTAAACAAGAAAGTTTAACTTCTTCAGTAAGACCTAGGTGTATTTCTGACATATCCTGACTGTGATTTCAGTAAGACCTAGGTGTATTTCTGACATACCCTGACTATGTGATTTCAGTAAGACCTAGGTGTATTTCTGACATACCCTGACTATGTGATTTCAGTAAGACCTAGGTGTATTTCTGACATACCCTGACTATGTGATTTCAGTAAGACCTAGGTGTATTTCTGACATACCCTGACTATGTGATTTCAGTAAGACCTAGGTGTATTTCTGACATACCCTGACTATGTGATTTCAGTAAGACCTAGGTGTATTTCTGACATACCCTGACTATGTGATTTCAGTAAGACCTAGGTGTATTTCTGACATACCCTGACTATGTGATTTCAGTAAGACCTAGGTGTATTTCTGACATACCCTGACTATGTGATTTCAGTAAGACCTAGGTGTATTTCTGACATACCCTGACTATGTGATTTCAGTAAGACCTAGGTGTATTTCTGACATACCCTGACTATGTGATTTCAGTAAGACCTAGGTGTATTTCTGACATACCCTGACTATGTGATTTCAGTAAGACCTAGGTGTATTTCTGACATACCCTGACTATGTGATTTCAGTAAGACCTAGGTGTATTTCTGACATACCCTGACTATGTGATTTCAGTAAGACCTAGGTGTATTTCTGACATACCCTGACTATGTGATTTCAGTAAGACCTAGGTGTATTTCTGACATACCCTGACTATGTGATTTCAGTAAGACCTAGGTGTATTTCTGACATACCCTGACTATGTGATTTCAGTAAGACCTAGGTGTATTTCTGACATACCCTGACTATGTGATTTCAGTAAGACCTAGGTGTATTTCTGACATACCCTGACTATGTGATTTCAGTAAGACCTAGGTGTATTTCTGACATACCCTGACTATGTGATTTCAGTAAGACCTAGGTGTATTTCTGACATACCCTGACTATGTGATTTCAGTAAGACCTAGGTGTATTTCTGACATACCCTGACTATGTGATTTCAGTAAGACCTAGGTGTATTTCTGACATACCCTGACTATGTGATTTCAGTAAGACCTAGGTGTATTTCTGACATACCCTGACTATGTGATTTCAGTAAGACCTAGGTGTATTTCTGACATACCCTGACTATGTGATTTCAGTAAGACCTAGGTGTATTTCTGACATACCCTGACTATGTGATTTCAGTAAGACCTAGGTGTATTTCTGACATACCCTGACTATGTGATTTCAGTAAGACCTAGGTGTATTTCTGACATACCCTGACTATGTGATTTCAGTAAGACCTAGGTGTATTTCTGACATACCCTGACTATGTGATTTAATGTAGATACCTATGTTACTACCCCCTGGTAACCCACTGAAAACATACCTCCATTACTTAAAGTTCTCTTTATCAGATTTTATGTGGTATAAACAGAAGATACTGACCACTGACCAATAAGACCTTAAGACAGGGATAACATCAACAGACGAGGAAGTCTCAGGATACAGAGATTTACTCCAGCAGATAATACCTGGCATGTTTACATCAGCTATCTCAGTAACATTAGATCAAATAATGATGTTAGTTAAAAGGATTATTGTCCAAAACAATTATATTTATCATAATATTAACAGACAATATTAATTACACTATATCTATTAAAAATATCTTAATCAAAAAACAATAAAAAAGAATCTTGCCCAACAGTAAGACAAAAAGTAGTATTTTCTGTTAATAATGTGAAGACTTGTCGAGACACCTACATCCCGTGGTTCAGACCCAGAAATTGAGGTTGTAACATGCACATGCAGCTGTAGCTATAGGTATATATCCCACTGGGCAATTTGAAAATTCTGTTATTTTACCAATTCCCCTCCATGACCCGGAAATGACATATTTCAAGATACATGTACAATATTTCACCCTAAAAAAGCTTTCATTTTTTTCAATTCCAGGTACTCCATGTTTGGTAGCATATTGCAGACTGAAAGTCAAACAGGTAAATGGAGATATGGAGCATGTTCAATCTGGTTAATTGATGTCATCAAGTTAATCTGACAGGGTTGTTAGGGTATTTAAAGCTCAGATAGATTAGCATATATATTGCTTAAAACTATGTTGGGCGAGTTTGAAATGCAATGAAATATGATGCAACACCACCTGGTGTTGAATTGGACTTTGATCAATTACTGGTCTGTTACCGGTTTAGTTGTTAACTCAAATGTGTGTGGTTGTTTATGCTGAATAAATTTATTTGTAAACTGCACTTAATTAACCTTAGGTGTGACTTTCAATCATGAAATATTTTAGAACTTGGTAAGTCGGAACATGTCATTGATTGGTTGAAATTCTGATGTAATATTCAACAAGATTGTTCAGTCATCCAGGACTAATAAAAACATTAAAGGAGGGATTACGCTTGAAACATGAAATGTCAATGACACAGCTGACATCATGGGCGGGCCTTTTTACCTGAGCTGCCACTCCCCCAGCTGTGATACTTCGGACGTAGATACCCTGTCTCCCTTCTCTGTTCTCCTCCACTATGGCAAAACCAAGACCTGAGGATCCCTAGAGGTAAAAGAAAACAACGTTTTTAAAATATTTGTTGACTCAAATTTTGAGAAGAACATACACATATTTAGAAATTAATATCTCTAGGACAATGCTTAAATACTGGCAAATTTACCAAAAATACTGCTAAATCTATTTATAAATTATAAATTGTCATTTTTTAGAACATAGATTACTTACCTGTATCATACAAATTGCTTACCTGTAACCATGACATACCTTTTGGAGATTAAAAACCTGGAAAACATCTTGTGGACTTAGATTAGCCCCCCCTGTTTCTATGGAAGGGTCAGGGGTGGTAGCAATAGTTGCTGGTTGGGAATGACTTGGAAGGGAACGAATATCCTGCAAAGCAACAGTAATGTGATTAATTGTAGATCAGGAACAAACAGACAAGTATCATCAGTAAAACAAGATTAAAACCTGAACAACAAAACATATAACAGGTGTGTACGCACTATGAACCCTGAGGATTAAAGATTGCCTAGAGCAGACATACCAATTCTACTAGCTGTTAATTGGATCTCTAGGACTAGAATTTTTAACGTCATAATTATCATAAAATCAAATCAACAGTTTTGAGCTCTGAAAAGATACAAAGGGCACAGATTATGCATGCAATAATCTTCACCTGTACCTCTAAGAATAAAGTTGATGCATGAAATGGATTCTGACCTAACCATGAGGTCAAAGTTCATGCATGAATTGATCTTAACCTTATATACCTCAAAGGATAAAGTTGATGCATGAAATGATCTTGATTTTTAGAATGCTCTAAAAGATACCATTGCTGCCTGCAATGACCTTAGACCTACCGCTGGAGACAAAGCTGAAGCATGGTCTTTGATCTACCTTCAAGGACAAAGATAATACAGGAAATGACCTTGACCTACCTCTGAGGACACAGCTGCTGCAGTCGGTTTCAATGGCTTCACTGCCATGTGCTCCAAGTTATCTTGTCTCCTTTAAAAATATACAAAATATTTCAAGGATTATATTCTTCATTAAATTATACGCATAATAAAACTGGCTGCCTATTTTGACGGTAAAAAACACTACTGTCTTATTTGTGTCGCCATAGTTCTGCAAACTGTTTTTCTGAGGTGTTTGTGGAACAGCTGAGAGCTAAAATGTCCACCACATAAATGTCTAGCAACAACACCAGCATTATCGGATAGGTTTTTCTTACATAGCTGGTCAGGTAAGATATATTTTTGCTATGATGGAAAACCATGTAAGATTATAAGACTCTTTCATGCCCAGGGATGTAAGATAGGGGAAATTCAAACCAAGCGCAATTTTCAAATTTGGGAAAATCCAAGGCTTTGCCAAGGGTATTGCTAAATTCGAAAATTCCTGAAGGTGGAATTTCCCTATCCTACACCTTTCGGCATGAAAGAATAGTTATCTCTCATTCCAACTACCAGAATAAGCTCAGAAACCATGAAAATGCATTTGGACTGGCCACCATTTTGAAAATACCAATTTTTCCCATGAGCTTTTTAGACAAAAACGAATCTGTCAGCCAGATTTAGCATACCCCATATTTGCAAACAGAGTTTACACACAAAAATTGATAACATTCTTCTAACATATACGGAAAATATATCTCAAAAGGTTATAATTCATCATGTCGCCTTTTCCACATTGCAGCATCGGAGATTTCCAAATTCGTGACGTCACGTCATTGTTGAGCCATTGTGACGTCACATCACGTGAAATGGGGTGTAAGATAGAAATTTCCTACACCCCTTTCTTACCCTGGACAGCTCTATTTTACACACAGGGAAATGAGAGAAAAATCTATCTTACATGGGCATGACATCACAATTCACAATAAGACAATGAGACGTATCATGCCATGGCAAGTTTGACAAAGTTTCTCATTTTTTTGCTGAATTTTATTTTCCGGTTCAAGTATTTTTCATTGATTTATTGATTGGTACTATAAACTTAATGCTTGTGTTGACAACCTCTACAGAGGAAGTGGGAGGAGCTAGATTAAAATACAATAAAACATTATCTGTGCTCCGTCCCACGTCTATCTCACATTATTAAGACAGTGGCTTAAGATGATGCTAAAGATTAAGCTATTTCAGACAGACTATTCCCAGAGTGATAAGGCCAGACATGGTCAATCTAAAACAGTAGGTGGGTATCATATATATAGACATAGGTGGCAGGTCCTCTTATTGATTCTGTCCCGCGACAATGTGTGTGTCTACATACTGACCACACATACTGACAATACAATTAACAATATATCTACTTACTGACCACACATACTGACCGTACATTTACCAAATAATGTTGCTACTTACTGACCACACATACTGACCACTCACTTAACAGACAATGTATCTACTTACTGAAAACTATCAAATAAGACCTTTTTGTTCTGATATCCGTCTTATCTGACCAATATGTTGTTTACCACAGAATGTCAGATTAGACAGGTTAATATGACCAATACGTTGTGTCCCATTGGGTGTCAGATTAGAGAGGTTTCATTGCCAAATAGGCTTCTGATAGACAGCGTAACCAATGGTATCTTTTGTCGTCGTGTAAAGCTCGGCACATTTCAGTTGTTATTCTCTTGATGTACAGAAATCATTACAACTACAGAGAACAGCACTGTCTTTATAATGTCATTTCCATTTCTCAAAAGAAGCGACTATATTAAAATCCATCTGTGTTAATAGGGCATGTTTCAAAACTCTTCATTGTTGTCACGTTCATGTTGACTTGAGCTTGTATTGAGGGACCACCTGCATTAAGAGATCACTCTATGGTATTCCTAAGGGTGGTCTCCTAATTCAGGTTTGACTGAGCATTGCTGTATGACACAAAGCCAATACAAGGTAAACTCTGCCAAAGACTCACTGTCTCTAAAGTAAACCTGCCTTTAGCTACCATAGAAAGAATACTCCAAACAGCATTTTCAATTTGATAACAACCTGACTACAAACAGACCCCCTGCCTATCAAAGCTGTCTTTGCTCTCTCCCTTGTGAAGTCTCTATAGACAGATCTCATTGTAATAGTCAACAACTTACCTGACAAGAACTATCTTGACCACAGATGCGGTCAAGCCTTTGATGATGGCCGAGGCGTTGAGGTGACTCCTGCCAGAGAGAACTTGGCCATTCACCTGATTATAAAAGTTGAAAACATGTAATTAGGTATAGATATTATTAGAGAACTAATATTTTATTTTAATGATTGTTAAATAAAAAATAAAAATAAATGAATTCTTTCTTATTCATGTTTAACTCTTGGAAGGAGGTTTAAATATAGGCTTTATAGGATAAATTCTAGTGTCAATTTCACAGAAGACAGGATAAAAAAAATCAAATCTTATGTGAAAATTTATTGATGCACATAAACATTGGCTATGACTCTGGGCGACATTTAAATTAAGCAAAATATCCTTTTCAAGTCGTGTAACAGAAGGCCTATGCAATCGGCTTGAATTCCTCAGCTGTTGCACCTTACAATATACATTTAAAATGGATTCAATATGTATATCCACAAGCTGGAACCATAAAGAAGGTCAAATGATTTAATCTAGGAAAATATGTAAATTTCTCATATTCTGTTAGTTGAAATATTTTATATAACTTTTGCATTTATCTCTATAGACAAGAAATAACTTTCGATTTATGAATTATCTTGCTAAAATAGAGACCAAATTGTGCTAAAATCTGTTGAGCAGTACATAAGGAGTAGTTATTTAAAAACTTGAACCCTCAGTACTTAAGGTTCTACCCCTCTGCCATCTGAGGGGAGGGGTTTTATATTTTAATGCCTTCTCCCAGTGATGCTATAAATATGAAATATAGGTAAAATCTGTATAACTAAATATACACTGAGCTCTCTTTTAAAGAAATCTCACAAATGTGCCTCACTTCTCTGCCCCCATAGTGATGTGGGATTTGAGTGGGGTGGGGTGCTTTTTTCTTCATTCATATGATTCTGTTTAAGTTCTTGACTTAGAAAAGCTATATATCAAACCAAAATCAAATCAGTATGTATATATTTAAAGAATATTTACTGAGGAAAAGGGTAAACTATAGTATTCTTTACACCAGTCTTCAGAGACACCACAATCATATATAAGCCAATCCATTTGTCCCTAGGATGCTATATTAGTTTGATGGCTTGTAACAATTGTATTGATCAATGCAAATAATGAGGTCCTAAGAGCTTCCACATCAGACAACAGGCATATAGCATATTTATGTGTTGTTGAAAACATGGCTCCAAAACCGGGCCACTAAGAAAGACGTAGCAATTAGTTGCATTAAATGTACACTTCCGTCATGTTCAAATTTTTGAGTCCTTTTTTTTCATCAAATCACAAAAAATATATTATGTACAAGAACATTTAAGTTGTGCAAAATTGAAATTAGCCGATTCTCCTGTCACCCTATGTATGAAAGAAGCTTGTGATCAGGACTACATTGGTTTTTGAACTGTAAAAATGTGTTATGGTCATCATTTAGTATATAGTTGTACACATGAGGACATCAGAAACACATTGTGAACTGTAACATTAAAACCTGCCATATTCCAGGACAGTACACGTTCTGCTTTACATCATTTGTTATTTGGTCGGAGATAAATGTGATATAAAGAAAAACATTACATTAAAAGATGTGATTTTCAACCTTTTTTTAGTTGTTCAAGGGATCTAATTGAAATCGAAGTAATTAGATTTAGCAGTGGAAATTAGAAATAAAAATAAAAAGTAAGCATTAAACCATCAGTGATCTATTTGTTAACACATGTATAAATTGTGCAAATTGGAAACAGAAATGTGATGTTCCCCAATCTATAATGACCGTAACTTTGATTCACTCCCCAATCTTTTGACCGTAACTTTTATTCACTCCCCAATCTTATGACCGTAACTTTTATTCACTCCCCAATCTTATGACCGTAACTTTGATTCACTCCCCAATCTTATGACCGTAACTTTGATTCACTACAAGTAGTTGCTTGGCTCCTGATTCCTGATCAATCATAGGTGTCATTTCACATATCAAAATGTAAATAAACTCTTAATACAATCTTAAAACTGCTACACATGCAGAATCCATCAGCTTGGCCAACATCTATCATAAAACCTGAGAATATAAGTGACGGCACAGACATCTCTGATCAAGCTAGAACTTACTTGTTACTGCAAGTTGTACAGATTGGTTTTACACATGTGGTCTATTTGATACGATTGTTATTTCACTTCTGTTATAACATTTGTTATATGTTGTGTTCTAATTAAGAAATTAGAATCACGGTATGAAAAAAGCCTCCTTATCACTGATCATGTGACCTCGATCACATGATTTGATCAGGTGATGCCAGGAAACTGTCTGTAAAACTGGAGAAGCAGTCTCATGGAAAAATTTCCTGATCAGAAAATTTTCAATCAATAAAGAAAATAAATGGAAGTAATTGTGTCATCAACAGCACCCTTAAACACATGATAATGAGATTTTTTGTTTTCAATTTTATTAGATAGGCTATCGTAATTCAATAAGATGAATGAATTTCTTCCTTCAGATTTTTGTTGGCGATGATCCAAGGTGAGTGTTATTTGCAGAGGTCACCTCTACATGATCGTAATTACATAAGTCAGATTAAACAGTGGAGGGAAAACCGTGTTAAATGTTATCTTACTGGAGGCAAAACGTGACATAAAACTGCATGAAAATATGTCAAATGTACTGTAGTAGTGTTAAAACCCATATCTCTAATGGGCCTTGCCCCTCTGCCCTTCATTATCTAACATTCCTTCAACTGTTTTAACAAAGTTGTCTTTTAAAGAATAGTTGACAAGAAGATGCTTCACCTTAGCATACACTTTAACTTGACCGGGTGAGCTAATGTATCAAGCAATCAAGGTAAATATTTTTTTTATTTTTCAGCTTCTTCATAATAGAGTGGAACCTCTTGAGGCAAGCTATGACCCAAATTCAATTCTACAAGGTACCACAAACTATAATTTTACAAAAAGTCCTAATCTTCAATGAAGTCCTATATTCCTGTTATTCTGTGTGGGACTATAATTGTATTAAAGATTATGGTTCAAATACCTCTAAAAGCTCGTCACCAATATGTATGCGGCCATCACGCCATGCCACACTCTCAGGCTGTATGCCTGCCACAAAGACGCTCATTGTATTGCGATCTTTGTTGCCAGCCAAACTGATTCCTAAGCCATTCCCGCTCTTCTTGAGGTCCACAAGGTGAAGGGCCCCCGTCAGGTCACCATAGCGTCGTTGTATCCGTTCTGGAATTACAAAACATTTAGCAATCAATTTGGCACAGTATTTTTAGTAAAATGATTTTTTTATTATTAATTTAATTCTTTTATATAAGCAGTAACATCTCAGAAAAAAATTGCAGTAATCAGAATTTAGTATACGATCTCACGAAACATTAACCATCACCAAAATTTCATCAGATGTCATTTTCATGAAATTTCCTGTCTGATCCACAACAGTGAAGATTTTAAATCAAGTGTAACTGCCTTAATTAATATTAGACAGAATAACACAGATGTCATACATGTATATGGTGTTGAGGAAAATAACCCTGTATCCTGCAAGAAAATAGTTCAATTGTCAAGGTCAATAACTCTGTAAAGTCACTGGACCATTACTTCCTTCCTTCATGCCCACCTGTACAGTACTTTCACTCTGTGCCAAGTTTTAATTGAATCCAAGAAAGAATGTAGAAGGATTTCATTGGCTTATAAGTTTCCAGTTGGAGAGGCAGAGTAATTACAATAAATCCATCCACTTTCAGCTTTGTTTGCAATGGGAAATGATTATGAATACAAAATGTATGTAAGAAATTAATGCCTTTGTTCCCATGTAAAATTATTTACAGGTTTGACGTCCTATAAAAGGTAACAGTAACATTAACCTTGGCCTTGATCTTTCCCAGGCTAAAAAAAGGTACATTGAGGCATGCCTTTTTCATGCCTTTTTCATGCCTAAAATGTACCTTTGGCCCGAGGTACATTTTAGGCATGCCTAAAATGTACCTCTACTTCTGGGGTATTTTTAAAGTATACCTCAAATGTGCCCCGTTTGGACTCTAATTTTGTCAATGTGCCTCAAATGTGCCCCATTTGGACTCTAATTTTAAAAATGTGCCTCAAATGTGCCCCATTTGGACTTAGGTCTCTTCCACATGCCTCAAATGTGCCCCATTTGGACTCTAATTTTATCAATGTGCCTCAAATGTGCCCCATTTAGACTTTGATTTTTTTAATGTTCTCCATTAGGACTTAAAGATTTCTTCCACATGCCTTAAATGTGCCCCATTTGAACTCTATTTTTATCAATGTGCCTCAAATGTGCCCCATTTGGACTCTGATTTTTCACATGTTCCACTTTTAGACTTTGATTATTTTTAGCGTGCCTCAAATGTGCCCCATTTGGACTTGAACTTGTTCTCAATACTGCAAAATTGCCCACTTCAAATATGTTCTTTTCAATTATTTTTTTCAGATTTGACATACTTTTAATGATATTTTTTATATAAAATTAACCATCAAAATGTCTTTTTTGAATGCCATTTGCAAAATAAAAATTATATAACAAGCTAAACGAATGAATAAATAAACTTGAACTCTGTGAATTTACCTGGTCTAATTCAGAGACATGTAAAGCCACGTATCTGTCTTATATAAAACAGAAAATTCATAAAACACATTTCTGTTTCAGTCATTGTTGCATTTAACTTTCAGTCCCAACAGCTAGAAAGACATAATTGAAAGATTTCAACGACATATTAGTGACATATTTATTAAAATGTAAAACGAAAACAATTAAACTACACAATGGAAGTTTAAAAAAATCGGCCATGTCTTAGACGCTACGAAATACTCTGCAAACTGTTTAACTGTGAAGTAGTAACTACAAGCGTGTGTTTATACCTTGTATTTCTATTTCTTGAACTGATGTTTGAAAACGTGCCGGAAAGATCGTAGGAATGTTAAAATCGTGTTTGGCTTCGTTGTGCAAGACTTCGTTTTTCTTTTCGACGTCGATGTATTTTCGTCGGCGAACAGCCAACATTTAGACGGCGCTTCAAACAATATATAAGTGTTATATTGTTGATGTGATAGGAGACTCTTTTAATTTCCAAGTTAATTGCATTGTGAATGAGCCATTTATACCGAGTCCGCCGAAGCCATGTGAAGCCATAACCCGGAAGTATATTTGAGAATGGAGAAAACGCGCGGATTCATTGCGTACGACACAACGTGTCTATAGGCCCCCTATTTGTCATACTGTTTTTTTCTGTCACTTAATATAGTAATTATATCATTCACAAATACGATAAAATGGGGAGGGGACTGGAAAGTAACGCGAGGACGTGAAAAGTATAATCGTCATTCCTCGTATGTAAACAACTATTTTCCCATGATGCAATACCATTAAATAAGCCAATCACAACAAAGCGGGAAATTTATTCATCATTTGATTCAACTTTGACCCACGACCTATATGCTGCGAATGTAAACAACCTGGTCGATCTCAAAACGCTTCAATTTTACGGTAGTATTTTCATGTTATGCTGGAGTTTTCCGGTATCCAGTCTCTGAGAACAAGACATTGAATGGTGAAGTCGGAACAGAATGTGTTTTCTACACAAACGGCGACGAAATCGATTCACTTATCCCAGACCTCGCCGGCAAACATGGCGGCCATTACGTAAGTTTACATGTGAAAATTTCGTCAATGTAACTTTTAATTGTTTTGACAAAAATATAGATCAAATTCTTCGCCCCAATTGGTCATGTTCATGAAAGATTATTCTTCATTGTTTTTCAGCTCATCGGTGACAATCGAGCTATAGCTTCTGCACCCCCGGGCCGCGGCACCCAATTTTAGAAGTTTTGAGGCAAGTTTTCAATGTTTTTGACTACACAAGTCTCTATGAATCCGTTCGGAGTTTGGGGTGTGATACAACAAACAGTTTGACGTTTTAAATGTTTGTATTGTTTTCAAAATTTCAGCGTGCTGATAATCGTCAAAACTTTTTTAAGTGAATTTATTTAAACGTTTTAGGGGAGTTCAATATTTGAAATTAATTCTTACTACAAACAATGTGTGTGAAATAATGTTTCATTAAATGTTAAAATTACTTGTTTTCTTTCACATTTTGCTTTGGCTTATGGTTTATGATTTTTGATTTTTCTCAATTGACTCCATCGAAATATTATAATTATTATTACTTATATTTCAATGAAATTTTTTTTTCTTTTTATACACCAGTCAAACCCCTCTATATCTTCAAAATTGCAGGTTCAATTAATTGCAGGTCATCACAGTTTTTCTTCATGTATATTATTCCAATAATTACAGCAGACATGTACTTGCTTAGTTATTTTCATCATGTTACATAATAATCTAATTATGTATATGTACATTTAAATTTTCAAGATATTCTTTTTATCATATATTTTCAATATTTTTATTTTATGATCATTATGGACTGTCTGTATCAATCAGAAAAAAGGAAAGGAAAAAAAGCCTTCTTGAACATTTTAGCCTGATAAAAAAAAAGTTCAAAAATATTTTATTAGTATGATTGATAAGTCAGTAAGTTTTTCAAACTTATAATAGATGACTTCTCCAAATAGGTCATGTGATGGCATGAAAGATGATATATAGGTACATTAAGAAACAAACAAATTGATGAAACATATCACAGTGAAATCAAGGATTCGTGGAGGGGGAGAGAGAAGAGGGGTGAGGGTATAAATAGAGAACAGAGATTTAATTAAATCTTCCTGACTTACCTAAATAAAATATAGTGTAACTGTTGTTATATATGTCTATACACATTGAAAAATCTTAAAAGTTCAGACTGAAAGGATTTCCAAGAATGCGTGAGATTTCATCTAGGGTCTAGTAGAGTTCTTTTTTTCTCCCTCCTTTAATTTCCCTGGCGCATAACACCTCGGACGCTCGACCCCCTGTTATAGAATACACTCCAAAAAAACAAACATTGATTTGCTTTGCCACAGTGTCTTCATTTTTTGAGTAGATATTTAATAACAAATAAAGAAATTATTTTGTTTTGGTTTACCATATGGGAAATCTTGTTAACCTCTCTATTCATTATTGATATGAAATATTGTCATTCTTTCACTTTAAGTTCAAGATTTTTCTTGATTGTTTATCGTAGGATGTAAATCAAACATAACATCTTGTACCGGATTCAGTGGTGTTGTTGCTCATCATTTCTACTTGCCGTTGCTCTGTTAATCAAACAGTTTGATTATGTGAAACAGCAGGATATATACTTATTTCTTGATTTTCTTTCATTCAGACCCTTCAGATGCTGAAGGACCTTCATTAAACCAACAGAAAGATATGGACGTCACAGATGGTAATTTTCATTTAACTTTTGGTCACCAGCTCATGCAAAGGGGATGTGGTCGTACATATTTTAGCAATATTATCTTAGCACATACAAACTAAATTCTGGGTCTGCAGCTGAACACTTTCAATGATATGAGCCCCAATCTTTTTTCTTTGCATTCTAAACATTATGGCTAATTACATTATCCTAGATTTAGGGTGTGTAGGCCTCTCATTGTTCCTAAACATATTTACATCATCAGACGCAGTCAAAATACTTTACTGATACTTGCATTTGTAACAAAGAGGGGATGGCAATAACATAAACAAAGCGATGTTCCCTCCCTTCATTATAGAGTTATGTCCCCTCGTTTGACATGTTTACACTATTCCTCTCAAAGTACTGCACCAATATACTTAATAAGCATTTCATTCTAACTGACCATTTGTGAATTATATATAAAGTCAACTCCCATATTAATAGAAATATTTTTCCTTTTGTTTAGAAAATAAATTCACTACTCCTTCCATATTACTTCACCAATTTAAGTGATACCTTTTAAACAATACAGTATATAAATCGGGGGTCCTCTCCCAATTATAGAGCTATGTCCCTTTGTTTAAAAAACTGTTTGTATTACTCCCGAGGTACAATAAAAATGAGACTGGTGTTTCGCCATATATATATTTAGGCATGGCCTTTATTTCAATTTTCATACCAAAATATATTTAAGTGCTGTTGATCTGATTGCTTCAATTTTAAACCTTGTTGTATATATATATATGCCCCATATATATCTACATGTATGTATAATTACTTAATTTATTCAAACCTGACAAGCAATTCATGAACTATTACATTTTCCTTTACTTTGTTATTGAGTTAATTTGATCATTATTTTTTTTCAGTATAATCCCTCCTGAATTCCCAGAAGATTGTGACCCTATCCGCCACCATCAGAAGCTTAATGAGGACAGTTACAGTACTTGCTGACTTAAGTTGGGCATATATGTCTCATAATAAAGTTTCATAGTTTTTTATAAGTTATTTAATATATGATATGATACTTATATATATTTGCCCGAATATTTTTGACACATGCACATCATCACATGTTCATATTCAATTCTTTCTTCTTTACAAAAGTCCCAGAGACAACAAATGAAATGATTGAACTTCAATACTCCATCTAGTTTCGAATTTAAACATTATGTTTATTAAGCCCAAAAACCTCTTTTGATTTATGAACAGATGAAAATGTATAACTGTAAGGGATTATCCCATTTATATTATTTTATGATGCGTTTGTATATATATTATTCTATGAAGCAAATTTGAATAAATTTAAATTATCGAAAGTTTGTATCCCATTTAGTAATAGTTAACAAATTTTTAAATATTTTAATTTACATGCAAAAGACTTCATCAGTAATAATTATCTTCAAGTTACTTCATTACTTTTTAGATTATCACTTTGTCAGTGTGTATATCTGTCTATATTATATAGGTTCTAATTTATTTAACTTATGATTATTTGAATTTGTACTGTTTCAACTAGAAATCAGTAAATGTATCACAATAAAATATTGTTTGCAAAAATCTTGACTAGTTATTTTCTGAAAAAGTTAGCAGGGATAGTAGGAATTTAATCCCAGTAAGGATAGATATTTTTTAGGCATACCTTAAATGTACCTCGTATCAAGGCACATTTCAGGTATACCTCAGTCAGAGGTACGATTTAGGCACATTTTAGGTATACCTCTGACTGAGGTATGATTTAGGCACATTTTAGGTATACATACCTCAGTCAGAGGTACGATTTAGGCACATTTTAGGTATACCTCTGACTGAGGTATGATTTAGGCACATTTTAGGTATACATACCTCAGTCAGAGGTACGATTTAGGCACATTTTAGGTATACCTCTGACTGAGGTATGATTTAGGCACATTTTAGGTATACATACCTCAGTCAGAGGTACGATTTAGGCACATTTTAGGTATACCTCTGACTGAGGTATGATTTAGGCACATTTTAGGTATACATACCTCAGTCAGAGGTACGATTTAGGCACATTTTAGGTATACCTCTGACTGAGGTATGATTTAGGCACATTTTAGGTATACATACCTCAGTCAGAGGTACGATTTAGGCACATTTTAGGTATACCTCTGACTGAGGTATGATTTAGGCACATTTTAGGTATACGTACCTCAGTCAGAGGTATGATTTAGGCACATTTTAGGTATACCTCTGACTGAGGTACATTTTAGGCACACTTAAGGTATACCTCTGACTGAGGTACGATTTAGGCACATTTAAGGTATACCTCCGACTGAGGTATGATTTAGGCACATTTAAGGTATACGTACCTCAGTCAGAGGTACGAATTAGGCACATTTTAGGTATACCTCAGTCAGAGGTATAAAAAAGGCACATTTTAGGCATGCCTTAATTGTGCCTAAAATGTACCTATATTGAACAGGTTTTAACCCCTCCTATTCTGTCCTCTTTTTCTTCCTTACCCAAAATGTACCTAAGGCATGCCTTAGATATACCTAAGGCATGCCTTAGGCACCCCAAAAAGTGTACCTCAAATGTACCTTTTTTTCCCCTGGGTTGGTTCCTGAAATACTAACTCCTTTGCAAATGATCTAGACCTCAGGGCTAGATTAGGGTAGGACTTCACAGCTGACTAGGGCTAGACTTTACAGCTGACTAGGGTTAGACTTCACAGCTGACTAAGTCTAGACTTGGGCTAGACTTCACAGTTGAGTAGGGTTAGACTTCACAGCTGACTTAGTCTAGACTTGGGTTAGACTTCACAGCTGACTAAGTCGAAACTAGGCCTAGACTTCACATCTAACTAAGTCTAGACTAGGAGCTTACCATGTCTAGACTTGGGCTAGACTTCACAGTTGAGTAGGGTTAGACTTCACAGCTGACTAAGTCTAGACTAGGGTTAGACTTCACAACTAGCTAGGGCTAGACTAGGAACTGACCGAGTCTAGACTTGGGGTAGGCTTCACAGCTGACTAAGTCTAGACTTTGGTTAGACTTCATAGCTGACTAGGGCTAGACTAGGAACTGACCAAGTCTAGACTTGGGCTAGACTGCACAGCTAACTAGGGATAGAGTAGGGTTAGACTTCACAGCTGACTAAGTCTAAACTATGGCTAGACTTCACATCTAACTAAGTCTAGGCTTCAGAGCTGACTTAGTCTAGACTAGGGCTAGACATCAGAGCTGACTATGTTTAGACTTCACAACTGACTAAGGTAGACTTCATTACAGATTTCACAGCTGACTAGGGCTAGACTTGATCACAGATTTCACGGCTGACTAGGGCTAGACTTGATCACAGATTTCACGGCTGACTATAGCTAGGGCTAGACTTGATCACAGATTTCATGGCTGACTAGGGATAGACTTGATCACAGAATTTACAGCTGACTAGGGTTAGATTTGATCACTGATTTCAAGGCTGACTAGGGCTAGACTTGATCACCGCTGACTTATAGTGCTGGCAAATCACTCAAGGTGTACATGTGTTAAGATATTCCCAAATCAACAGTGCGATTTAGTTGACCATTTGACCTAGTATATCTGACCATTCTGGGTCTTCTTGCATTAGTACAGAAGATCTGCCTAATTGAGAGCTGTTCCAATGGAGGGATGCATCTGGCCATGGTTTATTCTCTGTCCCCGAGCTGTATCATTAGAAGGCCATACAGGATGCTTCGGACATAGAAATCTCATCCCCGACGTTACACTAGTTGATTTAATTACAACTGACCTAGACATTCAACTGGCACACTGACAAATTATATATAACATTGTAGAAGTCAAGGGGGAGCTATATTGACCAATGACAGAAGACATGTATACTGACCAGTGATACATATCACCTATACTGACCAGTGATACATATCACCTTACTAACAAATGGTCATTACCTATATTGACCAATGACATATGTC
Organism: Mizuhopecten yessoensis; assembly: GCF_002113885.1. NCBI lineage: Eukaryota > Metazoa > Mollusca > Bivalvia > Pectinida > Pectinidae > Mizuhopecten > Mizuhopecten yessoensis. The sequence continues at coordinate 617,384 of NW_018407519.1, forward strand.
ACCTTTACTGACCAATGACACATGTCACCTTTACTGACCAGTGACACATGTCACCTATTCTGACCATATATCGCCTTTTCTCACCAGTGATCAAGGCTATACATGCAAACATTTAACCAGCCCTCAGTCAACAGTCAACACCTCCATTGTTAGGCCCCACCTATGTTAAGAGGCCACTTTCAAAACTCTCCATTGCAGTTGTTTCATGTTAACTGACCCTGTATTAGGTGTTAACCGACCCTGTATTAGGTGTTAACCGACCCTGTATTAGGAGACCACCTTAAGTGATAGACCACTTTGTGCACAGCGTAAACAGCATAAACCTTCTTGTCATTCTTGATTCCTCTGTTATTCAATTATTTTCATTAACTAATTAATTAATTTCACTCGTGACTAATGATCTTTTCTGTTGATATCAATAATCAAACCAATGTTCTGGCTAAACATCTTCGGATCTGATGGAAAGTGGAAATATTCAGCCACACGATCGTACAACACTTGGAGATGAGAAATTTATTTGATTGCCCCTGTATTATTGATTTTGCCAGAAGTCATGTTGGTCCACTGTCAGCCTAGACAACACTTTATTGGTTGTAAATTACACACATTGGCTGTGTACATATGTAAATGGGTCTACCGTGCACCCAATTTAAAAGCTAGTTCATATTTTTGTACTGTCAAGGTACAGATATAATATTTTTATGAATTACTTTTTTGATAATTCTATCATAGATAGAATATACTTGTATCAATATTTTACATACACTGAATTAATTAACTATGAAATTTTACAAAATCTGTTTATCTATTTCAGGATCTTTAATTTAAAAGTACAATTAAGCTAGGATTGAAATTTGTATTGAGGATCCTGATACCAACTGTATCAGGGATTAGGTATTTACCTATATGGAGAATCCTGGTAGTTGATGTAACTAGGACGTTTATATATTTGTGAATTATTTAATTAGCAATAAACCTACTCATAGCAACTGTGATGGTAACCAGTTTTTTTCAACAAAATGAAAATGCATGAAGGTAGCAGGGTTTTCTTACAATACAATTAATCGGACGTGCAATTGTAATCATACAAATTTCAGGGCAAAATTAAAATGTACTGTGTCTGGATATACTTAAGTCTGTTTACTGTATCAAATGTACATATGGAATATATGGAGGAGGACTTTTGATTACATGCAGGCAGTAAGGAATAGTGATAAAACACTCCAATACATCAGGAGGGAGAGGAAGGAGGCCTTGACTGCATTAATTAAGTGGCTGCTAAACAGTTCTGATCGTTTGCTGTTAAGGTTCCCCAAGTCCCACTCAAGGCAAAACAGTAGAAAATTCAACGTAATTTTTCGGACTTACAGTCATCTCCCCTTACGTTTCGTTTAGGATATAACTGTAGCGCTACTTGGCAAGGATACACACATTGACTGGGTAGCTAAGTTATGGCCCAGAAACTTACGATGTCTAAAGAGAGCTACCCCAGGGCCAAGTTATGGCCCTGCACAGACATCTACATGAGACAGCTACAGAGGTCAAAGTTATGGCCCTAAAATCTACAAAGGTCTAGACAGCTAGCCGAGGACAAAATCCTACACATGACATACAGGATAGACAGAAGGATGGACAGATGAACAGAATGTTTTTCATACCTTAGCTGTTTTTCATACCTTCACAGTTTTTCATACCTTAGCTGTTTTTCATACCTTCACTGTTTTTTATACCTTAGCTGTTTTTCATACCTTCACTGTTTTTCATATCTTAGCTGTTTTTCATACTTTAGCTGTTTTTCATATCTTAGCTGTTTAGCTGTTTTTCATACCTTAGCTGTAAAAACTCATGTCAAAGATGAGTGTACTTATAGCTTCACAATGAGGTATCTAATACCATTATCAGTTGACTCTGTCATAAAGCTTATACCGAGTGATTTCATTAATGATAGGTTCAGATATGCAGATGAATATTTAAGCCCTTCACTATGAAAGCCATGAATGACATGTGTCTTATAAATAACTTTTGTTCATGACAATAGGATACACAGCTTCAGAACAGGTAAAATTTGTCTCAAAGGTCATTTAGTTGATTGTATTCAGGTATACCTGGTACAGTCTCCAAGCAAACAATTGTACAGCTATATTTTACTCAACAAGTTTTGAATCTGTCTCCGAGACCTGCACCTTTCTAAAAATACCACCTGATGCCAACAGGCATCTATGTACTGTTTAGCTCTTTAAATTAGCCGGGTCAATTCCACATGTTTGCATCTGGAACATATTCAATATTCATTAATGAGCACCAGCTTCCCACATCTTAAAACAGTATATAGCATCATCAGTAAACAGTATACAGAATCATCAGTAAACAGTATACAGCATCATCAGTATAAACTGTATACAGCATCATCAGTATAAACAGTATACAGCATCATCAGTAAACAGTATACAGAACCATCAGTAAACAGTATACAGCACCATCAGTAAACAGTATTCAGCACCATCAGTAAACAGTATACAGCATCATCAGTAAACAGTATACAGAACCATCAGTAAACAGTATACAGCACCATCAGTAAACAGTATACAGCATCATCAGTAAACAGTATACAGCATCATCAGTAAACAGTATATAGCACCATCAGTAAACAGAATATAGCATCATCAGTAAACAGTATACAGCATCATCAGTAAACAGTATATACCACCATCAGTACACAGTATACAGCACCAGCAGTAAACAGTATACAGCACCATCAGTAAACAGTATACAGCACCATCAGTAAACAGTATACAGCACCGTCAGTAAACAGTATACAGCATCATCAGTAAACACTATACAGCACCATCAGTAAACAGTATACACCATCATCAGTAAACAGTATACAGCACTATCAGTAAACAGTATCCAGCACCATCAGTAAACAGCATACAGCATCATCAGTGAACAGTATACAGCATCATCAGTAAACAGTATATACCACCATCAGTAAACAGTATACAGCACCATCAGTAAACAGTATACAGCACCATCAGTAAACAGTATACGGTTATGCTTTATATTTTGCTGGTTTTTAGAATTTACAGATTTTCCCCCAAAAAAGTCTTTGAAGACAAGGTCAACTTGACTGTAAATAAAATCCTGTGATACTACCATGGTTAACACCATTTATTTTTCTTCTCCAACCAAACTGTTTACATCATCAGCCTGTATTTCATATGGCTTATCTCACTTTCAACATCATCTCAATCATCAAAACAAATATGATTTACTATCTATGAAGTAAAACATTACCAGAGTTTGCTTACTTCAAAACTTAGAACAGAACAAATAATGAACAGATCAGCAGAGGTGGGAGTAATGCTCTCAAATTACTGCCCCGTCCTTTAGTGCCAAAACATGTGTAGCTCATACTTGTGTCAATTTGTCTATTTGATCAAGAGATAATAACCCATGACGTTCCAGCCAAAGAAGATTCTGGCTACTACCTAGAGCAATACAACCTGTTATCATAACCCATCCATCTTACATTGTTCCCATTGGTTCAGACACATCACATGACCATGATACAAATTATCATGTTTCCTTCTAGTACCACAAGCTCTAAATGTGACAAAGCATTGTGTCTTTTACCAGCGTGTGCCCCATGATGATGCTGAAGAAAATTTTACATTTACTTATTGATATTGATTATTCGTTAGTAAAACACGTGTTCCTGAATGAAATACAGTAGATTCTATACTTAAAGTAATAGTTCACTCATGGTGGTCACGTCTGCCTCACAGGTAATTTAAAGCATTAGTACTTCGTGAGCTGTATAATCAATGAAATCTCTCCCAGAATGACATCCCTTCCTATTTGTTGCTCTTTGGGTTACATGAAATTTAAATGTATAATGAACACATACATCTAACGTACATGTTAGTCACATGAACATGCAAACCCATGTAAACACTCCAGTTGGTCGCATAAAAGCTGTGTTTACACAACGGAGAAACAAGCTTTTGATTTTTCTTTTTTATCTGTGTTTAACGTCCTCCCAACAGGCGGGTCATAAGACGACGAGGAACTACTAAAGGAACCGAGTAGGTAGGATAGAACAAATCATTCGAATATAAACGTACATGTGTAAGTGTAACGAGTTTTGTAGAGGTTGGATAAACTAAAGTGTGCACATCCTCAAATGACCTTAACCGTTGACAGGCTATTCAACAAAACAACCCACCGACTAAAGTGTCAGCAGGTTATATTTATAGACATTTATTAACCTGTATGTAATACAAGAAAACCTGAATAATATACACCTACCATATTTATCCTGTAATAAGCCCATGTACGGTAATAGGCCCACCCATATCTATTGCAGATCAGTACAAATGCCAATCAACGTTATTTTATTTTTCTGTAATAAACCCATTGCCTGCTTTGAATGTTAGATTATATTTTCAGGCCTCCTGACTTTTAGCAGGATAAACATAATTGGCTTAAGCCACAATGTTTTTAGCTTTTGGAGTTTTTAATTTGACATAAAAACAGATTATATATGTAATTATGATGGAAGCTTGTTATCCGCTACCAATAATAATGCAAGTTTCTCAGGCAAATGAACCATCTGGATCAACATCTGAACATGTGGGTTTGTTATAACAGTTTTGAAGTATAAAGATGAACAAAATTAATACGGAGTGTTGATAAAAGTCTGAATGGTTGCAATAGCACTCTAGAAACAAATTCCGTAAACACTTTGCACAAATTCACTATTTTTAGAATATGGTTCGCCAAGCGAAAAGAATGACCTCTTAGACATGACTTCCTGTTGTGAAGAGATAAACAACAACAATGATGGAAGGGAACACAGCACTGGTGCTAAACCAAAGGACAGCCCAACTTTCGATACAATTAATAAGTCAATCATGCGTACAATGAATCATCGTCTCAAGCCTAGATGGCTGCGTGTCCCTGAGGCTGGGCTCAATTAGCAATCAATAATTGCTTGCGCTTAAATAACTGCTATCAATTTTATCATATATATGTTAATTGCTATATGCCACTTTTATAGGTATATTTGTAGCAGACCCGATGCTGTATATTGGTTTTCCGGATCCTCGCTATGCATTTGGCTGTAAAGCGAGGGGATCTGGAAACTGATACAAGTTACAAGATTCCTTCAAAATGATGACAGGAAAGGAATTACAGCCTGAAAACAAATCCACTGGTACCAACTTAATGCACCACAACAGGACAGTCATGCATCAGCTTAGGACATCGGGTTTTTAATTAGTGTAAGCTCATGGACTTAAATGTTGTCCCTATGTGTAATGCCACAGGTGTGATGTGTTCAACGAGGCAACGAGGCAAAATTTTCATCTTCAACTACACATTATGGTTTTAATGCATGTATCATATTTCATTAGAACACCACACAGATAATGATAGCCCTATTAAAGTAAACTGCAAGTGTCCATTAAGTCTTAATATAGCCAAAGTTATCCAAATATATGTTATTTAAGTTCTTATTGAGTGTTCCTGGTAATTAATACTTTCCATAACAGTGAAAACAGGGACACCTCTCCAGATCTGGTTATTAATGATAAAGAATTCTAAAATTACCTGTCATCACTATAGGAGTTCAATTCTTGAATCTTAATTTTTTTTGACTTGATTTTATTGATAAGAAACGTCTCATTCTGATGATATATTTCGTTCTGATCAAACATTTCAAGATGGCAGTCAATAATATTTTGGTTTTCAGTTATGACTAATTACAGAAACTAAAGCTTATTACATTTTCTATGAGCAATACATGTGATAAAGCGCAATCTACATGACAAGCAGATATGGCTCAGGGTTTTCCTTTTATTACCTCTAATATACAATAAGAAGATTACAGTGACTAATTAACTATGGTACAGTGCACAGTTTCCATCTCTCTGAAGATGTTTCAATGACTGGTTTGGGAATCCCTAAATGAGATATTGTATATGAGTTATTATCTGGACAGTCATTTTTTGTATTAGCCTTTATTACCACAAAGTGGGTCACAGTGACTTTATTATGGTATACCCAAAGTAGGTCACAGTGACTTTATTGTGGTATACCCAAAATAGGTCACAGTGACTTTATTATGGTATACCTAAAATAGGTCAGTGACTTTATTGTGGTATACCCAAAGTGGGTCACAGTGACTTTATTGTGGTATATACCCACAGTGGGTCACAGTGACTTTATTGTGGTATACTCACAGTGGGTTACAGTGACTTTATTGTGGTATACCCACAGTGGGTCACAGTGACTTTATTGTGGTATACCCAAAGTAGGTCACAGTGACTTTATTGTGGTATGCCCAAAGTAGGTCACAGTGACTTTATTGTGGTATGCTCAAAGTAGGTCACAGTGACTTTATTGTGGTATACTGTACTGCCCCATTCAAAGATGCTTCCATATGTCTGGTATCCAGTCCCTACATGACAATGCACAAGAGATATATATACATGACCTTGACAATTTTCCATTTAAGTCCCCTAATACTTAGATTGTTGGTCACAGTAAAACAAATAACCTCATTATGGTACACTGCACCCCCAAACTCATGAGAATGATTTTTTTTATATTTGGTTTGTAAGTAACTGCAAAAAATATTATGTAAGATATGGCCCAGATGAGCAAGAGGCAAAAAAATAAATAATGGACAGACAGACTGATAGATGGGATATTATAACATAGTCCTAGCTGCCACTGACAGGTGGATAAAATGATCATCTTAAAGAAAGTAAATATTTTTCAATCAATGTGGAACAAGTTTAAAACAATTTTACATAGTAAGCAGTTTTACAACCAAGACACAGCTTATATTATTGGAGGGAAACAGAAAAATAATATTTCATAACCTAACATGATCTGGTTGTAGAAATGCTTGTGAAACATGTTTTGTTATTTTGGGCCATATCTGAACTCTGAATTTCCTATGTTTTCTGTTATTATTCTTATACATTTATATGATTAGAGAATTTCTAAACGTTATAATACATGAGTGACCCTCTGATGAACCATTTCTATACCATTTAGCACCCAACCGTCTGTGTGTACACTTCCGGCAAGTTCTCGAATAGTTTCTCATCTGCCTCCAGGGTCTTTACATCAGATAAATCACCAGCAATATGATCTTCACAGATCTATAGCGGTCAGTATTTGACAGGTCCGAGTATGATACTGATTATACCCAGAATACAGCCTTACCTGTTGGGCTTGGTCAGTATTTGACAGGTCTGAGTATGATACTAATTATACCCAGTATACCGCCTTACCTGTAATTATACCCAGTATACAGCCTTACCTGTAATTATACCCAGTTTACAGCCTTATCTGTAATTATACCCCAGTATACAGTCTTACCTGTAATTATACCCAGTATACAGCCTTACCTGTAATTATACCCAGTATACAGCCTTACCTGTAATTATACCATGCATACAGCCTTACCTGTAATTATACCCAGTATACAGCCTTACCTGTAATTATACCCAGTATACAGCCTTACCTGTTGGGCTTTCATTGACGTGAAGGTTCATTGGTCTATACCTAAGGCTTCAGGAACATGTCCTCATGTTCTACATCCACTAGATCCTGCTCTCATTCTGTGTGAGGGGGTGGCTACCAATGTTTTATACACTACACCACTTACACATGCTATACATATGCCTTCTTCAATGTTACTGTGCACATTAAAACAAACACTGCCACTTACATCCACTCGAAGTGTTTGTGACTATACAGTCAAATGAACAATAAATTGTTTCCTTGTCAGTGGTGTGAACTATGAACTGTGTGCAGGATTTCAAGCCTCTCCAGCTTTTAAAAACAAACGGAACCCAAATACTAGTACGCCACTTAATATCTGTCAAACCATCTTCAATACATGAACAGCTTTTGCCCTTTTTGCATTATATTATGATAAAATGGCTTTTAATACTCCGTTGCAGATATATTATGAAGTCATAACATCTCTGGGAAAATTCACAGATGGCAGTTTGTTTTCTGAGTGTGCCGATTTGAATATCAAATGTTTGATGAAGACAAATCCTGAGGAGTTTTTGAAGGAGAATTTACATTTCCAATGTTTCCTCCTAAGCGTATAAATTCCTCAGATGTCACTCCAAACGGAACACAGCAGTTCAATCTGAGGCCTTATTTGCCAGAAACATCACCGAGTAGTTTTTACAGAAATCACATATATATCACACATACAATCACCTGAAAAACTGTTATGATTCCACATCCAAGGGAAAATTCTTGTTGATGCCTTTCATGTTATACAATTACGACCACAAATGTATTGGCTCCACTCTCACGGAATACAATGTGCTGTTATAAGACATGTACTGTACGGCACCATACCAGCTTCTCTCATCAGCAGACAGTCAGCAGATTCCAACTACATACAGAATTGCATGAACTAAAATCCGTTGAGTTTTCCCGAAGGTATTTCATCTGTTGATTACTTCATCAGCATCTCTGGTCCATCCATCGCCTCTGTACCATACATATTGATGGCTATTGGACCACTAAACCTCACGATGAATACCACTAAGACAAAGCCCCACGCAACTCCACTACACACCATCACATGAATTTTAATCACCTACTCCCACACCGCTTATGTAGACTGTTTACATCTCAGCCTCATTGTCATATCTTGTGATACACAATGCCTGGCAGCTTCCCTGCACATCAGACAGGAAATACTCAGACCTCAGGTGACTGCAGCTGGACGTGAGGAGGAAAACACAAAATATATCCCCCCTCCTTTACAGAGCAGTTTCCTCTATTGATTCCAAGACAGCCTGCTACACAGCACAGTTCCATCAAAATAGACTTCATGTTGCTGATAATAGAAAGCTTTCAGATATGAACTATACTGCTTGAAAAACGTTGTGTGTTTATGGAGGCTGTGTGTGTGTATGTGTATAGTCGGGCTGCTGTGTCTCACAGCTAGAACATACACTGCTAGTTCAATATACTCTCTTCTCCATCACCCTGAGTGTATGTGTATTCAAACCAGACATTGCAGCTACCACAGAACAGCTACCATATACCACAGACAGACATCAATACCATATACACTGCTACCACAAAACAACTCCCATATACCACACACAGCTACCATATACCACACGCACACATAACTACCAAATACACAGCTACAACCGGACGGCTACCATATACCAGACAGACATCAATACCAGATACACTGCTACCACAAAACAACTACCATATCCCACACACAGCTACCATATACCACACACACACATAACTACCAAATACACATCTACAACGGGACGGCTACCATATACCACAGACAGACATCAATACCATATACACTGCTACCACAAAACAACTACCATATAACACACACACACATAACTACCAAATACACAGCTCCAACAGGACAGCTACCATATACCACACCCACACATAACTACCAAATACACAGCTACAACCGGACGGCTACCATATACCAGACAGACATCAATACCATATACACTGCTACCACAAAACAACTACAATATACCACACACAGCTATCATATACCACACACACCCATAACTACCAAATACACAGCTACAACAGGACGGCTACCATAGACCACAGACAGACATCAATACCACACCCACACATAACTACCAAATACACAGCTACAACAGGACGGCTATCATATACCAGACAGACATCGATACCATATACACTATTACCACAAAACAACTACCATATACCACACACACCTACCATATACCACACACACACATAACTACCAAATACACAGCTAAAACAGGACGGCTACCATATACCACAGACAGACACCACTACCACAAAACAACTACCATATACCACAGACAGACATCAATACCACACCCACACATAACTACCAAATACACAGCTACAACAGGACGGCTACCATATACCAGACAGACATCAATACCATATACACTATTACCACAAAACAACTACCATATACCACACACACCTACCATATACCACACACACACATAACTACCAAATACACAGCTACAACAGGACAGCTACCATATACCACAGACAGACACCACTACCACAAAACAACTACCATATACCACACACACACATAACTACCAAATACACAGCTACAACGGGGCAGCTACCATATACCACAGACAGACATCAATCCCATATACACTGCTACCACAAAACAACTACCATATACCACACACAGCTGGCATATACCACACACAACTACCAAATACACCAGCTACAACAGGGCAGCTACCATATACCACAGACAGACATCAATACAATATACACTGCTACCACCAAACAACTACCATATACCACCCACAGCTGGCATATACCACACACATCTACCAAATACACCAGCTACAACAGAGCAGCTACCATATACCACACACAGCTGGCATATTCCACACACAACTACCAAAAACACCAGCTACAACAGGACAGCTACCATATATACAACAGACAGACACCACTACCACACAACTACCATATACCACCCACAGCTGGCATATACCACACACAACTACCATATACCACAGACAGACACCACTACCACAAAACTACCATATACCACATACAGCTACCATATACCACACACACATAACTACCAAATACACAGCTACAAAAGGACAGCTACCATATATACCACAGACAGACACCACTACCACAAAACTACCATATACCACATACAGCTGCCATATACCACACACACATAACTACCAAATACACAGCTACAACAGGACAGCTACCATAATAATAATAATAATATACAACATTTGATATAGCGCCCTATCTAGCTAACATAAGCCACTCTAAAGCGCTTTACACTACATAGATATACAATTTCATACAGTCATTACATGTGGTATATATATTAATCAATACAATATTGAGGAATTTGCAGGAGCTGCCTTATCAGGCGCTAACTTCTAGTCCTATGCAACCTGGCTAATATCTCCCTATGTGTGTATGCCTGCGTGTGTGCTGGAGATGTATTGTGTACCACATATACCACAGACAGACATTAATACCATATACACAACTACCACAAAAAAACTACCATATACCAGACAATTACTATATACCACAGACAGCTACCATATAACACAAACAACTACTATATACCACAGACAACTACAATATACAACAGACAACTACCATATAACACAGACAACTACTATATACCACAGACAACTACCACATACCAGACAACTACCATATACACCACTACCACAAAACAACTACCATATACCACAGAATAGCTACCATATACCACAGACAACTACCATATACCACAGAATAGCTACCATATACCACAGACAACTACTATATACCACAGACAACTACCACATAACAGACAACTAACATATATACCACTACCACAAAAAACTATCATATACCACTGAATAGCTACCATATACCACAGACAACTACCATATACCACAGAATAGCTACCATATACCACAGACAACTACCATATACCACAGAATAGCTACCATATACCACAGACAACTACCATATACCACAGCCAACTACTATACACCACAAACAACTGATATATACCAGACAACTACTATATACCACACACAACTACTATATACCACAGACAGCTACCATATACCCCACACAACTACTTTATACCACAACTACCATATACCACAGACAACTACCATATAACAGACAACTACCACATACCACAGACAACTACCATATAACAGACAACTACCATATACCACATACAACTAACATATAACAGACAACTACCACATACCACAGACAACTACTATATACCATAGACAACTACCATATACCACAGACAACTACCATATACCACATACAACTATCATATACCACAGACAACTACTATATACCACAGACAACTACTAAATACCACATACCACAGACAACTACCATATACCAGACAATTACTATATACCACAGCCAACTACTATATACTACAGACAACTACCACATACCACAGAAAACTTCATATACCACAGACAACTACCATAACCAGACAACTACTATATACCTCAGCCAACTACTATACACCACAAAAAACTGATATATACCAGACAACTACTGTATACCATAGACAACTACTACATGTATATACCATGGACAACTACTATATACCACACACAACTACTATATACCACAGACAGCTACAATATACCCCACACAACTACTTTATGCCACAACTACCATATACCACAGACAGCTACCATAGACCCCACACAACTACTTTATCCCACAACTACCATATACCACAGACAACTACCATATACCACAGACAACTACCATTAAACAGACAACTACAATATACCACAGACAACTACTATATACCACAGACAACTACTATATACCACAGACATAGTCATAACTACCATATACACTGCCACCAAAGGCAGCTACATATATCACACAAAGCTTCCATATACCACCCTTTTAGTAATCAAACCTCTGCAGCTTTTTAAAAGGCAATCCTTCAGTCCATACTCTCAACAATGTTTTGACAGTCATCTACAACTCACTCACCTGGATTGTCTCAAAATTTGTTAGGAGTTTGTATCCATATTATTTTGTCATTAGTTCTCATTTAAATGTTTTTTGTGTTTTATCCATGAATATGAAATCATAAGCTGATCATGAACACTTATGATTGAGACAATCCAGAAATTAAGGTTGACAGACAACTTCTAATTCAAATATCAAACCAAATAGATAATTGGCTAACAACAATGAACTTATGTATACTTTCAGATGTTGAAAGAATTAAAGACATTGGCAACACACTGACTCTGAAATACAAATTAAATCTGACACGTTACATCACACATATGGCAGCATCCCTCCACAGCCCCTTCCACACATCCCTCCGCACCCCCCTCCACACACTGACTAAGCGTTGATTTTACCACTTGTCAAATATGCCCGTATCTGAGGAAGACATGCCAATGCTGGCTAACATGTTATCAGCTCCTACCATTTAAGAAGATGAAAGCAGCTGTCTTTAAATATTTTTAATAGATCAATGTTATTAATAGTTTCTGTCATCTGTTACCATTTCCTTTTTTTTTTAAACTCAGTAAAATACTTTACATATCAACAAGAACACTGACAGGTCAGCAAGGACACTGACAGGTCAGCAAGGACATTTACAGGTCAACAAGGACACTGACAGGTCAGCAAGGACACTGACAGGTCAACAAGGACACTGACAGGTCAGCAAGGACACTGATAGGTCAGCAAGAACACTGACAGGTCAGCAAGGACACTGACAGGTCAGCAAGAACACTGACAGGTCAGCAAGGAAAATGACAGGTCAGCAAGGACACTGACAGGTCAGCAAGGACACTTACAGGTCAACAAGGACACTGACAGGTCAGCAAGGACAATGACAGGTCAGCAAGGACACTTACATGTCAACAGGAACACTGACAGGTCAGCAAGGACACTGACAGGTCAGCAAGGACACTGACAGGTCAGCAAGGACACTGACAGGTCAGCAAGAACACTGACAGGTCAGCAAGGACACTGAAAGGTCAGCAAGGACACTGACAGGTCAGCAAGAACACCGACAGGTCAGCAAGGACACTGACAGGTCAGCAAGAACACTGACAGGTCAACAAGAACACTGACAGGTCAGCAAGGACACTTACATGTCAACAAGAACACTGACAGGTCAGCAAGGACGATGCAAATTGTGTCGGACCGTACTTACCCCCATGGTCCATTTTTTTTAACAGTGACCTTGGCCTTGACCTTAGACACTTTTAAACCCCTATTGCACATCTACAAACCACAGTGCATTGACCTGTCCAATTGCAAGACGATTGATCCTTCAAGTTTCATGGAAGCCATCCTGATCTCATATACATGAATATATATGGGAAATATATTTAATTTGTTTGTGATATCAAGGTTGATGTTTTTCTGCTCTTCATTGTACTGAGTTGTTTTGTTGTCAATACCCTACTCCTAAATCATGGCAGATGTTGTCAATGAAGCAGAAGGTGCTTACCCTTCTGGAACACCTGGTCTTTCCCTACTTTTATTACTCCTAAGTTTGAAATAGTTTTTTTGACACTTCTGTATTCTCTAATTTTATTTTAGGAAAGTGATTTACATGGGTATGAACGATCATCAAATTCTTAAAGAAGGCATTGCAATGTTCAGAAATTTGATCAACATCCAATCCGAAATAAATTCATTAGTACTGTAGTGAATAACCTTGACCTCAGCACCTAGAAACACTTTCAAACATTATTATCACACTTAATCAATGTACGAAGTTTGATCAGAATCCATTACACCCCTGCAGGTCGAGGGCTGAGAGAAAAATATACCTGCTGTACCCATAGCAACATTTGGGATATCTTTGTTCTTTCCTTTTTCTGATAAATTTCCTTCCTTAACTCATTCAGCCCTACGTATCTGAACTGGACCTGCCCAATCTTTGATTTGGCAAGGTATACATGTGACTTAAAGGCTAAATGGGTTATTGCCACTCTTAGCAATACCTTGCTTTTTGTCGTGGTGTTGAGGTGTACAGTTTTCGTCCAAGTGAGGATGGTTTAATGGATTATGGCCCCATATCAAGAAAAACTAGAATCTTTAAATTTAGTACTTACTCCCCCTTTTCTATGTATACCTTGATTTGGTAAATGTAAGGATAGAATGGCTAGCCATCAGTATGATGTGACCAGGTGGAGTGTTGTGCTGCTGTGTTTATGCACATTTATTTATCAGTGTTAATGCCATCATCATCTGTCTTTACATGACCAGCTAAGCTGTTGCTAATGCAGCAAAAGAAATTTATTCCCTAGAGGGATAATAACAAAATCTATCGCTCAGTATATACATGGAATAATGTATTTCCTCCACAACTTTATCGCTAGAGAATGTTTTTCCTTTATTTTAGATATTACTAAATTTTTAAATAGAATCCAAGCCAAACTATGTCAACCACTTGATTTTGAATGATTTTGACAAATATGTTTGACTTCAGAGTGGGTAAAGGTCAAAACTGTATAAACAAATTAGCAAACAAACTAACACTACAGGCTTAGTATATATAATTACTCCTCGATGATCTTAGTTGGAAGATTTCAATTAATTCTACTTATTATATGACTGTAATACTAAATCAATGTCATTTATTTAATAAACAAATTTTATAGCCAGTTACACTAGCAACCTACTGGCAAAATATCATAACTCTTTTTTATCTTAAAACAAACCTTGCGTTGAATTTATATGTCACCCTGGTAAAATACAGGTCACTGCCTACCAACTTGGCTAGGGAGAATTTCTCTTTAGCTCATTCGGTAGAGTGAAATTAAAACTAGTAAACCATAGGTCCTGGGTTCGACTCCTAGTGGATGTATTGAAAAAATAATGACCTTTGTTACATATAAGATAATTGTTATATATTCGACTCCTGAGTGTGACCTTGAAAATGGAACAAGGTAATTCATTTAAATAAGCTTGTTTAAGCCTTTCACACCAGTAAGGTAAACTTACCAGCCAATTACACCAGTAAGGTAAACTTACCAGCCAATTACACCAGTAAACTAAACTTACCGGCCAGTTACACCAGTAAGCTAAACTTACTGGCCAATTACACCAGTAAGTTAAACTTACCGGCCAATTACACCAGTAAGGTAAACTTGCCGGCCAATTACACCAGTAAGCTAAACTTACCGGCCAGTTACACCAGTAAGGTAAACTTACTGGCCAATTACACCAGTAAGCTAAACTTACTGGCCAGTTACACCAGTAAGCTAAACTTACCGGCCAAATATTAAGACTCTACACTTTATTGATCTTAAGAAACTTTTATAGAAAACGTTGATGTCAGATGCTGGTTGGTTTGATGTACAATGTGCCATTGCATAAACTCACAGACAAATGTGTGATAACTTGTCAACAATCATGCAAAGTTAAATATTATCTATTGATTTGCAGAAATTATCTAAATTAGAACAACAGCGACACATTATAAATAGAACAAGACAATTCGGCGAATTATAGTCCCCCATCGAATGTGAAATGCACAGACGATAAATCTGGTAAATTGTATTCAGAAGTAAATATTACACCTTAAATGTGCATACAACAAATGTATGAGAATTATACAGTATGGAAACTGAAAATCCAGTAAAGTAAGCAAAAATCTTAAGTAACTCACAGGGGAAAGACACATCTCACAACACATAGAACAAAGAATCTGGTTGGTTCCATTGTGTGCACGGGCTCTGAACATAGCTGATAGTATAACAGTCCAACATTTTTAAAGTGACTTGTTTGACAGGCAAGTATGCTTCTCCTTTAATGCAAGTGAACCCATGCCCCAAGCAAGAAGTTCCAGTGACTAGTAGTGTAGGAGATAGAGCCCGGACAAACTTTTTCTTTGATGCAGGTCAAAAACAGTGTGACCTACTTTGATATACGACACACTGCCTTACCCAGATGAACCAATACTCCAAGTATGAAGTTCCAGTGACTAGTAGTGTAGGAGATAGAGCCTGGACAAACTTTTTCTTTGATGCAGGTCAAAGGTAAAAACAGAGTGACCTAATTTGATATACGACACACCGCCTCACCCAGATGAACCAATACTCCAAGTATGAAGTTCCAGTGACTAGTAGCGTAGGAGATAGAGCCTGGACAAACTTTTTCTTTGAGGCAGGTCAAAGGTAAAAACAGAGTGACCTAATTTGATATACGACACACCGCATCACCCAGATGAACCAATACTCCAAGTATGAAGTGCCAGTGACTAGTAGTGTAGGAGATAGAGCGCGGACAAACTTTTTCTTTGATGCAGGTCAAAGGTAAAAAACAGAGTGACCTACTTTGATATACGACACACCGCCTTACCCAGATGAACCAATACTCCAAGTATAATGTTCCAGTGACTAGTAGTGTAGGAGATAGAGCCCGGACAAACTTTTTCTTTGATGCAGGTCAAAGGTAAAAAACAGAGTGACCTACTTTGATATACGACACACCGCCTTACCCAGATGAACCAATACTCCAAGTATAATGTTCCAGTGACTAGTAGTGTAGGAGATAGAGCCCGGACAAACTTTTTCTTTGATGCAGGTCAAAGGTAAAAAACAGAGTGACCTACTTTGATATACGACACACCGCCTTACCCAGATGAACCAATACTCCAAGTATAATGTTCCAGTGACTAGTAGTGTAGGAGATAGAGCCCGGACAAACTTTTTCTTTGATGCAGGTCAAAGGTAAAAAACAGAGTGACCTACTTTGATATACGACACACCGCCTTACCCAGATGAACCAATACTCCAAGTATAATGTTCCAGTGACTAGTAGTGTAGGAGATAGAGCCCGGACAAACTTTTTCTTTGATGCAGGTCAAAGGTAAAAAACAGAGTGACCTACTTTGATATACGACACAACGCCTCACCCAGATGAACCAATACTCCAAGTATAATGTTCCAGTGACTAGTAGTGTAGGAGATAGAGCCCAGACAAACTTTTTCTTTGATGCAGGTCAAAGGTAAAAAACAGTGACCTACTTTGATATACGACACACCGCCTCACCCAGATGAACCAATACTCCAAGTATAATGTTCCAGTGACTAGTAGTGTAGGAGATAGAGCCCGGACAAACTTTTTCTTTGATGCAGGTCAAAGGTAAAAAACAGAGACCTACTTTGATATACGACACAACGCCTCACCCAGATGAACCAATACTCCAAGTATAATGTTCCAGTGACTAGTAGTGTAGGAGATAGAGCCCAGACAAACTTTTTCTTTGATGCAGGTCAAAGGTAAAAAACAGTGACCTACTTTGATATACGACACAACGCCTCACCCAGATGAACCAATACTCCAAGTATAATGTTCCAGTGACTAGTAGTGTAGGAGATAGAGCCCGGACAAACTTTTTCTTTGATGCAGGTCAAAGGTAAAAAACAGTGACCTACTTTGATATACGACACAACGCCTCACCCAGATGAACCAATACTCCAAGTATAATGTTCCAGTGACTAGTAGTGTAGGAGATAGAGCTGGACAAACTTTTTCTTTGATGCAGGTCAAAGGTCAAAATGTAGGCCAGATCGAGTGACCTTCTTTTGATACATAACACACAGCCTCACCAAGGTGAACCCATACCCCAAGTATGAAGTTCCAGTGACTAGTAGTGTAGGAGATAGAGCCCGGACAAACTTTTTCTTTGATGCAGGTCAAAGGTCAAAATGTAGGCCAGAGTGACCTTGTTTTAATACATGACACATCGCCTCACCAGGGTGAACCCATACCTCAAGTATGAAGTTCCCAGTGACTAGTAGTGTAGGAGATAGAGCCGGACAAGATAGCGGAAGGATGGACGGAAGGATGGAAGGACGGAAGGACAGGACGCAAAACTATAGTCCCCCCCCCCCGGTTCCCGGTAGGGGACTAATAAACCAATCACTGACTATCCTTGATAAGTTTAAACATAATAAAAGAAAATATCTTTCTAGATGAAACTGTATCTAGCTTAGGGCCTTGAAAACAGGAAAATATCACTGTTACAATACTGGTGAAATCAAATAAATGTTTAATCTGTCTGCATTGATTTCAATTGTCAGCATATACATTGGGGATATAAATCAGCCTCTAATACAATCAGAAACCTGTCAGGTTGCCCCTTTCCCCACTAGAGTGCAATAGACTGCAGTACACCGCAACTTAAGTATTGCATTGCAGTACATGTCCACCCCTGACCCCAGACAGTATCTTACCAGTGAAGGTAAACACATGCAATAATCGAAATTGTGAGTTACATTACATCTTTAAGTCATCACTTACATTGATGTTTTAATTGACAGACACTATTTCTCAATTATACCATTATAATAGGCATTTGTGTGTATGATAAATATTATTACATGATATACTTCTCAGATAGTGATTGGATAAGCACACAGGGATCAGGACACCTGCACGGTCCCCATCTAGTTACTTTTGTACCCTGGGTTGATGTAGCTCTTGTCAGGCAGTTTGACACAGGTTGCTTCCCTATGTGACAAATATGTGACCAGGATGTAAATCATTTGGCAAGATGTATGATGATCTACACTAATTACTGTTCTGTTGAGGACACTGATGATGGTCTCATTATTCAGACCTCAGATTAATGAGTACACTAAAAGTAAAGGTTTTTGAAAAGAGACTAACTAAATTTCCTGTATGCAAGACTGAACAACAGTCACATAAGGTTCAAAGTTCTAAGCTTTAAGGCTATATCCTCAATGGGAAGACTCGCATCCAAAGTAGTTTGAACATGTGCAAAGGGGTGTGGCTTAAATTGTTCAAAGTAATATGAACATGTTTTTGCAGGATAGGAAATTTCTCTATTAGGAAGATGTGACCTAGCATGACTTTTCTAAAAAGAAAAAGAAAAAAGAAAAATAAGTTTTAAACAAAATTAAATTTAAAGTATCTAATGATTCTTCTTTTTGCTTTATATCCTCTTGTTGATCACACACTTAACACCAAATTACATTACAACATACAGTTGTATCTATAACTAAATTTCCACCATGGAATTTTACTGTAGCGGAGTTCTAACATTCAAGCCTTTGGTAGGGCAGTTGTCCAGCTATCTTAGGCAATAAGCCAGTTTGGTAACCATGCAGGTTTGTAGTTCCAGCTGTTGATCTTAAAGACGTATTTCCATGTTCTTACATCAGTGAATAATTAGTTATGCGGGCAAATAAACTGAACATCACAAACCAGTGGAATATATAACAATCACACAAAACCAGACAAAAAGAAGAAAAAGAATGGTACTGGAATCAAAATAATTTTTATGAAATAAACAAATTGATCCACCTGGCTGGATAAAAGTTTCATCAAATGTAAATATTAATCCAGATTTCCCAGATGGTCGATGGGCTGGTAACGTATTACACGGGCCGCAATATGCATAGCGCTTGTCAATACCAGATACTGTAGAAATGCATGTGACAATCATGTGATCCGTTCAGCTGACATCCACGAAACAAAATCAATATTGTGTATTGAATGCCGTACAAAGTTCATAACAACTCAAATAATAAACGAGCGATGTGTGTCTACATGTCCAGATCTGAGGCAGAGGATTCCACCTGCTATTGAAATAGATACTGTAATATGTAGCCCGTGCTATTGAAATAGATACTGTAATATGTAGCCCGGGTTTATTCTATCAGTTATTCAACTGCAGATTAATAACATGCTCTCCAAGGCCAACAAACAACAGTAGAACGGTTAGCTGAGATTTCCCTGTCGTACAGTGGTATCTGTTTCAATCACACAACAGTTATCAAATGGGATCACGAAAATGTTCCCCAGAGATATCTACAGACTGTTTCCAGAGGCAGAAGCACTCGATTACTGTTATTAGGTCTTCAAATCCAAACCAAACCTACTTTATACAGTATGATATAGGCTACTAAAATGCTTCAAGTCCGGTCTAAAACACACTTTATCTACGTTTGATATAGACTTAAACATCCAAATCCTGCAGGGACTTTGTATAATTTGGGCCTTTTAGCCCAAAATTTGTCAAATTTCAAATTGGAACTTTTAAATGTGATTTTTGTAACTTTGAATACTTTGGAACAAACATTGTATTTCTCCTCGAGAAACATTACCAGTGCTTTCACATTCTCATTTGGAATTTAGTTGGTCAATCATGTGCTATAAACTTCTAAAGAGAAAAAATTAACTAATTAACGCAAATTTGAATTTGTAACCACGGCAACTATAATTAAACAAGCCAATAAATCTTTTCTTAATGGTATTGGGGAAGTATTCGAAACTTAAGAAACAGTCATTTGAAAGCTCAATTAACGGTTTTGAATTTTGATGGATTTTGGGGCCAAACCCATACATAGTACGCCAATATATATATTTCATCCAGTATGATATAGACTATTAACAGGCTTCCGTCACAGCTGTGCTAATAGAGGGTGTCAGGTTGATAAGGGGTAGGATATGGAAATATTTTTATAACAAGAGGTCCTTTGACCCTGTATAGCTCACCTGGTTTTATATTTAAGTCATTACAACTGAATGCATTAGTACATCTTTATATGAAATTTCCTCAAAACCAGACAAGATCTATGTTCTAACCCAACTGGTACCACAATATCTGACTTTCAACTACTCAGGGGCCTCCATTGAGTTGCCATGTTAACAGATTTTGAAATAAGTAATATGTCATATTACAGGGTGTAATTAGACAATACTTTAATTTTCATTCAACTATAAGCTTTTATAAACCTAATAACCAATTTTCAACAATTTATGAAAACTACACTATAGACTATGATAATCTAGCTGTACCATTTCTTATGACCGCAGGGGTCAAATCAGCCTCATTCAATTAAGAAATGTTTGTTCTTCGTCAATAATGATTTTGACCAAATTTTGTACAATCCACTCAGGCAATTATAGGGGGTATTAGCGTCTTAAAGCGAAATATTAGATATTTTTCCTCTTTGGGACCCGGCCTTCCTAGTCCCAGGGGTGGAACTAGTCTCATTTATTTAGGAAACGATTGCCTTCCCCCGATGAAGTTTCAGTGCAAATTTGGTTAAAATTGTCTGGTTTTTAGGAGGAGATGCATTTTAAAGCAAAATTTTAGCTAAGTTCCCCATCAGGGCCTCGCCACCTTGGCCTCAGGGGTCGAACTAACCACACTTATTTAAGAAATGATTGCCCTCCCCTACTGATGCTTCAGACTAAGTTTGGTTGAAATTGTCTCTGGCATTTAAGAGGAGATGCGTTTTAAAGCAAATTTAGCTAAGTTCCCCTTCAGGGCCCCGCCCCCCTGGCCTCAGGGGTCAGGGCAACCTCATATATTCAGGAAATGATTGCCCTCCCCCAATGAAGCTTCAGAGCAAATTTGGTTAAAATCGTCTCTGGGGTTAAGGAGGAGATGCGTTTTAAAGCAAATTTAGCTAAGTTCCCCTTCAGGGCCCCTGTCCCCCTGGCCTCAGGGATCGAACCAACCTCATTTATTTAAGAAATAATTGCCCTCCCCTAGTGATGCTTCAGGCTAAATGTGGTTGAAATCCTCTCCGGTGTTTAGGAGGAGATGCGTTTCAAAACAAATTTAGCTAAGTTCCCCGTCAGGGCCCTGCCCCCCCGGCCTCAGGGGTCGAACAAACCTCATTTATTTAAGTAATGATTGCCCTTCCCCACTGATGCTTCAGTCCAAATTTGGTTGAAATCCTCTTTGGCGTTTAGGAGGAGATAGGTTTTAAAGAAATAGTTGACGACGGACGCTGCGCCACTGTATAAGCTCACTATGGTCCTTCGGAGCAGGTGAGCTAATAACCTGTCATTACTATATTCTTGGTCTTGGTTTGAGTGGTTTTACGTCCGCCTCACTACTGACAAGTTTGGTTATCCAGCAGACTTATATTCTTGGTTGATTTCTGTATTTATATCACGCACCCAATAAATTCATCAATTTGTACTGTGGTAACCATTTTTCACAACGAGCAATTTTCATGTGCTGTATCTTATACTTTTCCATTCATGACTTTTCATTGAAGGAATTTTTACACCCTTGAGACCTTGAAGGTTCATCAAGGTCATATATTTGAGGAAACTTTACCTCAGGCAGCTACTGGTCAAGTATCATAACATTAAGTCTTTTAGTTCTTTAGAAGAATCTGTATAAAAAAGTTGATGGATGGACAGAGGGTGCTGCACCATACCATGAGCTCATTGGCACTTTAAGCAGATCTGGCAGAGCCTATCAATCAATAACAAGAAACTGCTAAATCATTCAGAAAGTTCTCCAGACAGCTTAGCGACTCCTAGAAGACTACCTCAGGGAAATTTCTTGACACATGAATGTGACTCTCCAAATGAGATATGGATAGTGAGAATGCCCTTATGAATTTGTATTGCACATTTGTCCACTATGACCTTGAAAGGACTTCAAGATCATATATTTAACAAAATTGGTAGCCCTGCACTACATCAACCTGGTGGAGTAGTATTGAGACTCTACACCTTGCCGATCTTCAGAAATCATTTTGAAAATTGATGTTAAACGCTAGATACTGACAGCCAGATGACTGACATCTGTCAAGCACAATATTAGATCATCGGCACTGCACACCTGTATATAGATTGCAACGTTATCTTAAGCATGTACACCTTTTTGTTTTAAAGTAAATTTTTCACCAGAGTTAAAATAACAGGAAACATAAGGCTTGAACTTACTTAGTGTGTACCCATATTCATCCTCCACTCCACTGTCCTCTTCCACAACCTCAACTGAAGGAGGGGGTGTTGATTGCTCACTGACCACGCCCACATCAATTGTCTGGGGAGATAAACAAACAGTAAGTACATGTCTAAAACGCAGCCCACATCAATTGTCAGGAGACGAAGACTACTTTAAGTACATGTAAACAACCTGCCCACTTTCGCTCTACAATGCCTGCCAGAATAAACACTTTTTTTTTCAAGTATACTAGTTAAGTATAGGATGAAGAAATGGAATGCTTATTCCAGAAAAGGGACAATAGGCATATAAGTTAAGGATTGGGCAATTATTAGGTGAAATAGGGTATGCAAAGGTACTGTGCGATACAGTACTTTACTTCAAAACAATGAAGTACTTTCAGATTAGTGCAAAAATTGCTTATTGCATGTAAGGAAAGAGTTTTCATAGGCTTAACTCATAATGAACTATTCCAACCTTTGAATTGGAAGAGTTCAAATGTGTCTTCAGGGGTAAATGAGATAAGCCTGTTGCCTAATTCCTGCTGTACAATAAAATCTTCTGAAATGAAAATGAAATGAAAATAAAAATTGTTAATATCTGATGATCGTATTGCACTCAGAATGTTGATGGTATATGATTCCTAATTCTTGTTAGCACTTGTTACTGCAAAATGGTAGTGACTAAAGCTGCATGGGAAGCCACAGGGTATATAACGGGGGAATAATGAGGAGGTCGGTGTATGGCTGTTACAGTCTAGGTTAGTTTAGAAATGACAGTCTACAACAGAGGAGAACCACTTAGACTGGTTACCTTGTTAATACTGTTACAAGTAACTCAATTCTATAGCATATTTATCACTGTAATCTCATTACGTCAGTTCATTTGTCTACATTCCAGTCCAATCAATTAACTTTCTCACACAGTCTGGGAGTCTACCAAAAAATCCAGGAAATCAATGGAAGAACCAAAAGCACTGAGAACACTGTCAATGTCAATACATTACAAAGGGATCCCCAGCGACCAGGTCTATCTAATCGAATTCAGTACACCGAGAAACAAGACAATGATCTCAAGTGACAAGATCTCTCTAATGGACAAAAAGCACTGGCACAAAATCAGGATCCAAAAGTTCACATCAATACCAGATCTCCAGTGTCCAAATAAACAGACAACAACAGTAGATCTCTGGTGAACACAAATCAAACAGAAACTCATGATCACTACTGACAGTGACACACCCTCTACTGACAGTGACACACCCTCCACAGACTCCAAATCTGGTCAGTAACACAGGATCTCTACTGACATTGACACACCCTCTACTGACTCCAAGTCTGGTCAGCAACACAGGATCCCTACTGACAGTGACACACCCTCCACAGACTCCAAATCTGGTCAGCAACACAGTATCACTACTGACAGTGACACACCCTCCACAGACTCCAAATCTGGTCAGTAACACAGGATCTCTACTGACATTGACACACCCTCTACAGACTCCAAATCTGTTCAGCAACACAGGATCTCTACTGAAAGTGACACACCCTCTACTGACAGTGACACCCCCGCTACTGACTCCAAATCTGTACAGCAACACAGGATCTCTTCTGACATTGACACACCCTCTACAGACTCCATATCTGGTCAGCAACACAGGATATCTACTGACAGTGACACACCCTCAGAAACTCATGATCACTACTGACAGTGACACACCCTCTCCTGACAGTGACCCACCCTCTACTGACTCCAAATCTGGGCAGCAACACAGGATCTCTACTGAAAGTGACACACCCTCTACTGACAGTGACACGCCCTCTACAGACTCCAAATCTGTTCAGCAACACAGGATCTCTACTGACACACACGACAGCAACACAGGATCTCTACTGAAAGTGACACACCCTCTACTGACAGGGACACACCCTCTACTGACAGTAACACACCCTCTACTGACTCCAAATCTGAACAGCAACACAGGATCTCTACTGACATTGACACACCCTCTACAGACTCCATATCTGGTCAGCAACACAGGATCTCTTCTGACATTGACACACCCTCTACTGACTCCAAGTCTGGTCAGCAACACAGGATCCCTACTGACATTGACACACCCTCTACTGACTCCATATCTGGTCAGCAACACAGGTCCTCTACTGACAGTGACACACCCTCCACAGACTCCAAATCTGGTCAGTAACACAGGATCTCTACTGACAAACACACACATCACTACTGACAGTGACACACCCTCAACTGGCTCCAAATCTGGTCAGCAACACAGGATATCTACTGACAGTGACACACCCGCTACTGACTCCAAATCTGTACAGCAACACAGGATCTCTTCTGACATTGACACACCCTCTACAGACTCCATATCTGGTCAGCAACACAGGTCCTCTACTGACAGTGACACACCCTCAACTGGCTCCAAATCTGGTCAGCAACACAGTATCACTACTGACAGTGACACACCCTCTCCTGACAGTGACCCACCCTCTACTGACTCCAAATCTGGACAGCAACACAGGATCTCTATTGACAGTGACACACCCTCTACAGATTCCATATCTGGTCAGCAACACAGGATCTCTACTGACAGTGACACACCCTCTACTAACTCCAAATCTGGACAGCATCACAGGATCTCTACTGACAGTGACACACCCTCTACTGACTCCAAATCTGGACAGCAACACAGGATCTCTACTGCCAGTGACACACCCTCTACTGACTCCAAATCTGGTCAGCAACACAGGATCTCTACTGACAGTGACCCCCCCTCTACTAACTCCAAATCTGGACAGCATCACAGGATCTCTACTGACAGTGACACACCCTCTACTGACTCCAAATCTGGACAGCAGCACAGGATCTCTACTGATAGTGACACCATCTCTACTGACTCCAAATCTGGACAGCAGCACAGGATCTTTACTGACACACACACACCCACACCCACACACACACACACACACACACACACACATCAACACAGAATCTCTACTCACACACACATCAACACAGGATCTCTACTGACACACATACACATCAACACAGGATCTCTACTGACAGTGACACACCCTCTACTGACTCCAAATCTGGACAGCAGCACAGGATCTCTACTGACAGTGACACCATCTCTACTGACTCCAAATCTGGACAGCAGCACAGGATCTTTACTGACACACACACACACACACCCACACACACACACACACACACACACACACACATCAACACAGAATCTCTACTGACACACACATCAACACAGGATCTCTACTGACACACATACACATAAACACAGGATCTCTACTGACACACATACACATAAACACAGGATCTCTACTGACACACACACACATCAACACAGGATCTCTACTAACACACACACACATCAACACAGTATCTCTAATGACACACACATCAACACAGGATCTCTACTGACAGTGACACACCCTCTACTGACTCCAAATCTGGACAGCAA
The DNA here is from genome assembly GCF_002113885.1 of Mizuhopecten yessoensis. NCBI lineage: Eukaryota > Metazoa > Mollusca > Bivalvia > Pectinida > Pectinidae > Mizuhopecten > Mizuhopecten yessoensis. The sequence continues at coordinate 644,182 of NW_018407519.1, forward strand.
CACAGTATCTCTACTGACACACACACACACATCAACACAGGATCTCTACTAACACACACACACATCAACACAGGATCTCTAATGACACACACATCAACACAGGATCTCTACTGACACATACATCAATACAGGATCTCTACTGACACACACACATCAACACAGGATCTCTACTGACACACAAACACAGGATCTCTACTGACACACACATCAACACAGGATCTCTACTGACACACATAAACACAGGATCTCTACTGACACACACATCAATACAGTATCTCTACTGACACACACATCAACACAGAATCTCCACTGACACATACATCAACACAAAATCTCTACTGACACACACACATCAACACAGGATCTCTGCTGACACACATCAATACAGGATTTCTACTGACACATACATCAATACAGGATCTCTACTGACACACACATCAATACAGGATCTCTACTGACACACACATCAATACAGGATCTCTACTGACACATACATCAATACAGGATCTCTCCTGACACATACATCAAAACAGGATCTCTACTGACACACACACATCAATAAAGGATATCTGCTGACACACACATCAATACAGGATCTCTACTGACACATACATCAATACAGGATCTCTACTGACACATACATCAATACAGGATCTCTACTAACACATACATACAATCAACACAGGATATCTACTCACATACACACATCAACACATGATCTCTACTGACACACACCAACACATGATCTCTACAGACACACATATCAACTCTACTGACACACACACACACACATCAACACAGGATCTCTACTGACAAACACACACATCAACACAGCATCTCTACTCACACACTTCAACACATGATCTCTAATGACACACACATCAATACAGGATCTCTACTGACACATACATCAATACAGGATCTCTAATGACACATACATCAATACAGGATCTCTACTGACACACACATCAATACAGGATCTCTACTGACACACTTACACATCAATACAGGATCTCTACTGACACACTTATACATCAATACAGGATCTCTACTGACACACATACACATCAATACATGATCTCTACTGACACACACATCAATACAGTATCTCTACTGACACATACATCAATACAGGATCTCTACTGACACACTTATACATCAATACAGGATCTCTACTGACACACATACACATCAATACAGGATCTCTACTGACACATACATCAATACAGGATCTCTACTGACACATATATACGATCACAAGATCTATCATGATTTATATTGATGTTTTTAAAGTAATGTGTCCTACCTGTTGTGGTAGAGAGAAAGCCTCTTCATATGACTGTACTGACTTAGTATCAATTTCCAAGTCCGTTGGCTGTCAAAGATAACAAACAAAAACGATAATTAGCAACTGGATTTTGTATCCAAATATTGTCTTAAATATTCACATGTAAGTTGTTGACATCTCATAAGGAATATTGTTTATTGTTCATCATTTATATTTTTTTTCATCAATGTTTTTTTATAGTTCTATAAATATTTTATTGTTTGCCAATGTTTTTATCAATGCTTATTATTTTCAAACATTTTTTGTTTTCTTATCAAGATTTTCTTTTGTTTCTTAATGTATCACTGAATTCTACACAAGTCCAGTTTGGATATATTGTGAAATGCAGTCCAAAGGTCAATGACCAAGGCATCACAATTGTAGACAAATTAGTATTCTAATTATACTGTAGGTTAGGTATATTGTGCAAGAGAATTGTTTCAAGGTAATTTGCAAGAAACTCGGGGTTGACAAATTTGGTGTCGTACAGTTAACGTTGTAAGGATTTTATTTATCGAGTTTTCGCATTTAAAACACTTAGTGAGCAGAGTCTTACATAGATTTACATGCCCAACCATTAACTCTTGGCCGATGACCACCAAATCTAATCAGGTGTAAAACTCCTACAATGTTACCGTGGTACTATGGTGTGAATATACCAGGTATGATAACGTTGGTGAGGGATCAGGTGTAAAACTCCTACAATGTTACCGTGGTACTATGGTGTGACTATACCAGGTATGATAACGTTGGTGAGGGATCAGGTGTAAAACTCCTACAATGTTACCGTGGTACTATGGTGTGACTATACCAGGTATGATAACGTTGGTGAGGGATCAGGTGTAAAACTCCTACAATGTTACCGTGGTACTATGGTGTGACTATACCAGGTATGATAACGTTGGTGAGGGATCAGGTGTAAAACTCCTACAATGTTACCGTGGTACTATGGTGTGACTATACCAGGTATGATAACGTTGGTGAGGGATCAGGTGTAAAACTCCTACAATGTTACCGTGGTACTATGGTGTGACTATACCAGGTATGATAACGTTGGTGAGGGATCAGGTGTAAAACTCCTACAATGTTACCGTGGTACTATGGTGTGACTATACCAGGTATGATAACGTTGGTGAGGGATCAGGTGTAAAACTCCTACAATGTTACCGTGGTACTATGGTGTGACTATACCAGGTATGATAACGTTGGTGAGGGATCAGGTGTAAAACTCCTACAATGTTACCGTGGTACTATGGTGTGACTATACCAGGTATGATAACGTTGGTGAGGGATCAGGTGTAAAACTCCTACAATGTTACCGTGGTACTATGGTGTGACTATACCAGGTATGATAACGTTGGTGAGGGATCAGGTGTAAAACTCCTACAATGTTACCGTGGTACTATGGTGTGACTATACCAGGTATGATAACGTTGGTGAGGGATCAGGTGTAAAACTCCTACAATGTTACCGTGGTACTATGGTGTGAATATACCAGGTATGATAACGTTGGTGAGGGATCAGGTGTAAAACTCCTACAATGTTACCGTGGTACTATGGTGTGACTATACCAGGTAAAACGTTGGGGAGGGATCAGGTGTAAAAATCCTACAATGTTACTGTGGTACTATGGTGTGAATATACCAGGTATGATAACGTTGGAGAGGGATCAGGTGTAAAACTCCTACAATATTACAGTGGTACTATGGTGTGACTATACCAGGCATGATAACGTTGGTGAGGGATCAGATGTAAAACCCCTGCAATGTTACCGTGGTACTACTCCTACAATGTTACCGTGGTACCATGGTGTGACTATACCAGGTATGATCACGTTGGTGAGGGATCAGGTGTAAACCCCCTGCAATGTTACCGTGGTACTAGGGTGTGACTATACCAGGTATGATAACGCTGGTGAGGGATCAGGTGTAAAACTCATACAATGTTACCATGGTACTATGGTGTGACTATACCACGTATAATAACGTTGGTGAGGGGTCAGGTGTAAAACTCATACAATGTTACCATGGTACTATGGTGTGACTATACCACGTATAATAACGTTGGTGAGGGGTCAGGTGTAAAACTCATACAATGTTACCATGGTACTATGGTGTGACTATACCTGGTATGATAACGTTGGTGAGGGATCAGATGTAAAACCCCTGCAATGTTACCGTGGTACTACTCCTACAATGTTACCGTGGTACCATGGTGTGACTATACCAGGTATGTTAACGTTGGTGAGGGATCAGGTGTCAAACTCCTACAATGTTACCGTGGTAATATGGTGTGACTATACCAGGTATGATAACGTTGGTGAGGGATCAGGTGTAAAACCCCTGCAATGTTACCGTGGTACTATGGTGTGACTATACCAGGTATGATAACGCTGGTGAGGGATCAGGTGTAAAACTCCTACAATGTAACCGTGGTACTATGGTGTGACTATACAAGGTATGATAACGTTGGTGAGGGATCAGGTGTAAGACTCCTACAATGTTACCGTGGTACTATGGTGTTACTATACCAGGTATGATAACGTTGGTGAGGGATCAAGTGTAAAACTCCTACAATGTTACCGTGGTACTATGGTGTGACTATACCTGGTATGATAACGTTGGTGAGGGATCAGGTGTAAAACTCCTACAATGTTACCGTGGTACTATGGTGTGACTATACAAGGTATGATAACGTTGGTGAGGGATCAGGTGTAAAACCCCTGCAATGTTACCATGGTACTATGGTGTGACTATACCAGGTATGATAACGCTGGTGAGGGATCAGGTGTAAAACTCCTCCAATGTTCCCGTGGTACTATGGTGTGACTTTACCAGATATGATAAGTTGGGGAGGGATCAGGTGTAAAACTCCTACAATGTTACCGTGGTACTATGGGGTGACTATACAAGGTATGATAACGTTGGTGAGGGATCAGGTGTAAAACCCCTGCAATGTTACCATGGTACTATGGGGATCAGGTGTAAAACTCCTACAATGTTACCGTGGTACTATGGTGTGACTTTACCAGATATGATATGTTGGGGAGGGATCAGGTGTAAAACTCCTACAATGTTACCATGGTACTATGGTGTGACTATACCATGTATGATAACGTTGGGGAGGGATCAGGGGTAAAACTCCTACAATGTTACCATGGTACTATGGTGTGACTATACCAGGTATGATAACGTTGGGGAGGGATCAGGAAATATCTTGTACACAAGCTTTTTACTTCGAAAGTGGTAAAATATCATGTTTGATCTTGACCTTTGACCCTTTAACCTTGACTGATGAGATGACCACCAAGCTTTAGTCAGGTGTGACAACTTGACACTACCATACTATGATGTAAATATAACATAGAATATGTTTGGGGTTCATAAGATATCCTGTACAAAAGCTTAAGCTTCACTTAATAGACACGGGCATGCACGCACACATGGGCGGACGCACACATGGGCGGACACACTGACAAAGCGATTATTAAATGCCTCCCCTCACTTAGAAATATCAAACATAACTTGTTGCATTAAGTATTCTTGCTGTAAATGTGGAATATTTAGCGGGCTAATTTATGTATAAAATGCCAGGTTATATCGTCCACATAAATCTTCATCGCTTATGGGTCCGTTGATGTCTTATTTATTGAATAGACATGTATACTGCATACATGTATGTGTGTGTGTACATGTGATGACTTCTTGTTAAATGGTTTCTTCAGTGTATTTTGTACATTGTCAAGCATTGGTATTAAGAAATGACTATACAAAGGAAATGGACATCCTGAATAGTTTAATATTTACTGTACACCAAACTTAGGTACAGAGGAAGTCCTTAATGCATTAATCCTGAGTGCATTAAGTGAAAGGAACACGGGACACACAAGGGCCCGATACAATGTACACTATACATATGTACGAAGCAAGCGTTGTCCACTTTCGACGTCAGCCAGTGTACCTAGAACACTGTTGGTAGTAATTATGCCACCATGCAGCTTTTCTTAGATTTGTAATAAAATTAAACTGTTTCTTTGAAATACTTAAAGATTCAATCTGACATTCCTCCATAATTGCACGACCTAAATAAAACTGTTTCTTTGTGCACACAGACATATGGACACATATATACACATGAATACATTAAAGCTATAATTTGTATCTATCAGAGGCCCAGTCGTTAAGCATATGAAACATGTACTCAACACCTACTGGTAATATCCTGATCAGGTACGTTATACTGTGTAACATAGGGTAGATAACTCTTCCACTTCGACAGCGATAATTTCCCCTTCACATATTGTTTTGATCTCCAGATGCTGTAAATTCCACCCATTGTAAATAAACATGTCTTCAGTATGTGCACTAACACGAAATGTGTTAAAACATTATCGAATCCTAAAGGAATCAGGGTTTTATTTGTAGCCAGTAGCCGGTAAAAATACCCTCCTACTACAGATATTTCTCCCGCTACTTTCATGAAGAAAAAAAAGGGTAATGGGGTATTACTAAACATCCTGAAATTGACTTCCTCAGCTACATTGTAACGAAAACATGCCACTTGATATCTTATTGAAAGCCCCTGAAAAATATTGTAAAATTGATACGTCTTGATTATTAATTTGAATACACATAAACATTATAATAACATGGAATCAACATTTCCTTCATTTCAGAAATATGTGTTCCACCATTTTTTGTTTACAGTAAAGACTGAACCTAGACACACTATATGGATGGCCCTTCACCCATAAATCCTCCCAGTCAGATATTGGCCCTCCACCCATAAATCCTCCCAGTCAGATATTGGCCCTCCACCTGTAAATCAATGTCCATCAAGTGTTAACTTCACCCTTGACATGTAATTACTATGTGTGGTATGCTGTTTACTTATATTGGCTGTTGTAATGAATTCACTCTCATTGCAGAAGGTGAAAAAGGTTGAAGTTGAACTACTGCAAAAAATTCCTGCTATACAGTATAAATATTTGCAGAGTTTGTTTGACCATATATCATCCCTTCCAATTTAACAGATTGATACCTGATGATTTTGGACCAACCTAAGATTCATAAAATACCACCTTTATCCTTGAATCTGGATCCCTTGAGTTTGGTTCACCAGGTTTACTGACTGTGGTGGAACATGTACACCTGGCATCCTTATTAAAGGTTTTGAGGAACTTACACATATTTGGTCAGTGAGGCTCTGGACGAGGAACTTACACATATTTGGTCAGTGAGGCTCTGGACGAGGAACTTGACTGGTGTTGATGCATGCCTGATTATCTCTACGGCCTGGTCATGTGATGCATTTCGAAGATCCTTACCATCAACCTACAGAAAAAATGTTGTTTTATTATTTTTTAAGGAATAGGACATCCAAGTGTTTTTAAAGTTCATTGTGCTACAAACTACGAAAGTTTCTCGTAGAAATCATGTTTATACAGTCATGGAAGGTTTTAGTCCATACAGTATCATCATTATTTGTTTCTTTCTTTTGGGTTTTTGGTCAGATTATTCTAAGAACATGTTAACCATAGGTGTCTGAAGGGACAATGACAAAAAGGAAAGAGGAGATAAGGGAGAAAAGAACGGGAAATATTACATGTACTGTATTACAATGGAGGCAGCAGATCAATATTATGGTTTCTTTCCAAATAAAAGATACAGGAATTCCCAATTTGTCAGGGGACCCTGCATTAGATGCCTCAAACCATCATGAAGTGGAGAAGAACAAGTCTATGCTTTCTCCATCACACGTAACCATGACAACATTTGCATCAGACACCTTTATTTTACTTGTGACAATAGTCCTATGCATTGTCTACAACAAAGAGAGATGTTCCACTTTATCGGACACCTGTCACCGTACCTCCAGGATTCGGTCTCCGGTTTTGAGGGTGCCATTTTTTCCAGCAGGACTGTCATCTAATACATGTTTGATAAAAATTCCTGAGATTGTGTTTTCCTGCTGGACATGAAACAGATCCACTCTTCCTCCTGAAAAAAGACCAAATTGTACATGTATATAAACTTATTCATACAAAATTACATATGGATATCAACCAATTCTTTATTTTATTTTAATATACTGTATTGTTCACGGTTGATTTGTTCATTGTTTGAAGCTATTAAGATATTTTTGTTTTACAAACTTTTATAAATACTCCATAAAAACAAATAGTATTCAATGACTATATACACCACTTTGGATGTATTCAGGTTTGTGGTTCCATAGCAAATAGCAAATTGTCGATGTCATACTATTAACTAAATCATATATTCATATAAAGTGCTTCATTACAACATTTCATCAGATGTTAGCCAGACAAAAGTAAATCATAATATAGACAATTCAATTCTAGTGTCTTCCTTTTTTTTCAGAAAGCGTATCGCAAAATATTGTACTGACAATACTACTGACAGGCCTCAAGGTCAAGATCATCACCTACCCACTATACTGATGATGTCAGGACCTTTTAGTTAATAGTTAGTCCACTACTGGGTGTCAATGTCCAGGTAATAACTTACCCACTATACTGATGCCCAGCCCCCTATTGGGTTCCCGTGCTAGTTCCACCATGCGCTGTGGCCCCCATGTCTGGTTGCCGGTGGCTGGGGTCCCATCAGCGGCTAGAGATTTCTGTCTGGGCGACACCGGAGCAGGCTCTAGTGAGGCGTGGGTGGTACTGCTTGTGGTGGCCTCCACTGTGAGGGCGCCCACACCTGATATGTTTGTAGTGGTGGTGGTGACGGCCAATGTTGAAGTGATGGTAGGACTTACGGTACTTGTTTCTGCTACAGACATACTAGCCAGCGGTGATAAATTTGCTCTGAAAACATAATTATATTTCTTATAATTCTGCATGATAAAAATCAAAGGAAGGTATCTGTGACTTTTTGTTTGTAATTATCTTTTTGAATGTAACATATTTTCAAATCGCAGGAGCTGAAAAGCAAATAATAACAATCTTGCAATAACGATAACGACACCATAACTGCAGCATGATCCTGTAAGTCACTAGATTTTCATGTGTATTTTATTTAATGAAAAAGTTTCTGGTTGGTTATATTCATAAATACTTGAATTGATGATTGAGAGTAGAGTATTTCAACAATGATGGTACAATTATCAACGGGTTCATATTTGCAGAAGGTTTAAATCTGTGAATTATCAGTTTCCTTGCAAATTGCAGCAAAAATTATCATATTAAACAGTATAACAGATTATATCTCTAGAACCTACGGAGATATTAAAACCCTATGTTGTATTTTCATTTGTCAAATATCACCAGATCTTGATTGGGTTTCAAATGGATAGACACATTCACAATACGTTATAAACAGATAATTGGTTACAGTCAAAAACTCAACCACTTCAATGCAGTTATGATGGCTATACTGGCACCATTATATAATGAACAGTGCATTCATCTGAATTTTAGTTGTTAGAGAGAAAAGTGATAACAAATGTTTGACATTAACAGATATACAGTGCACTGTTTAATTATAATCAATATACAACAGTAAGACTGTAAAGCATGTAAATTTATGTCATATTTTAAGAAATTTACTCATTCCTTGTCATAACTTGACTAGGTCAGTGAAGGTACTTTTTCAAAAGCTGTTTGCTTTATTGTTTTACACCAAGTCAATGTGTAAATATATTTCAGTCCCACCACAGCTAGGTCAATGCTGTCTTAAGTTTGAGCAAGTGATCTAAACTTGGGAAATTTGCAACATTACATGAGATTATAAAGAGTTCATTTAAGGATCATCTTGAATATATTCGCGGTTTATGATGAGAGTACACTCCGTTTTTTTGTGTTATACATGTAGCTCCATAACATCAAAAATATATTCAAGTTAATCCTTAAAATTTAATCTACTATACACAATTCCCTGTGGAAATCCACTTTTATTGATGGACATTTTTCCTTAGAAATTATTGCGCTACTGTATCAGCCAATCAAAAGCAACATTATAAACGGCGACGTAATTTTTTTACGTTATGGGCTACTAACATACATTTTTAAGCCAATGAAAATGCTTGTTACAAGCAAGATTCAATTATGTGAAAATAATATGATATAAAACAAACCAAAATTACACACACAATATATAAAGAGAAAAATTGTGTTTAAGGAAAACATGGTTTTAACCAAAATGTGATATTAAGTGGAATTAATTGTATTTCTTTTTTAACTTGGCACAAGATTCTTGATGGTAAGAGGATGATGTATGTAAAACACATGGTTATAATGTTTTTAAGGAAAATTGATGAACAAACACCAGGTAGCTAGTTTAAGCATCTTGAGACAGTAAAAATAAAGACATATGCATCCAAAATCTTATCAGGTCTGAAAACAAAATCAAATCACAAGAGTAGACAGAGAAGTAGAGGAATGAGAAGCACACTCAGAGTACAAACAGGTGTGAACAGGTGTGTACAGGTGTGAACAGGTATGGCAGACAGCACCAATCAGAGAACATCACAACAGGCAGAAAACAGCTGTAAAACAAACACTCAAGTTTTCTTACCGATAATGTTTTGGAAATATCCTTTATGCAGCATGCAAGAAAGATACTTTGTTGATTTTTTGTTTTACAAAATATGATTATATAGCAACTGAAATTCCTTTGAATAAAATAGTTGCTAGTAAAGTGGACTCCATTCCCATAGCCTGGGTGTGTTATGAAAGGCATGATTTGCCAGATTTGTTACACAAAGGAATACATAAAAAAATTAGAAAATTCTGGAGAACAAAATCCTTTACTAAATTGTTCTTCAAGTAATCTTGTGACCTGGACCTTGGACATTTTAACATCCAAATTTATCTAGTTCTTTCTAGTGGTTTTGTGTAAATAGATTTCTGAATATCACATATTTAATTTTACGTGATGCCTGAAAAACATAGAGTCCTTGTGACTTTTGACCTCATAATTATTAGTCTTTCATGTTATTATGTGTTGCTGATGTTATAAAGCAATGTTCTTTTATTATTTACAGACAAGCATACATTTCAAAAGCTTTCAGTCATCAAATGACCGTGTGACATTGACCTTCAGCATATGCAGCCTCTATGTGAACCATTGGACTTGGTGAGCTATCCAGAATAGCCTAGTGAGAAGGAGGCTGGACCAGTATACTAAACACCCTGAGATTCAGTACTGTACAACATCACTATATATAATAGGTGTGAACAATGTTTTATATTTACCAGAGGATTTCTCAGTTTAAGAGACAAAGTTTTTTGCTATAAATGGCTTTTGATTGTTCTACTAAGAAATGTCAGATTTAAGGCACAAAACCATTTATATTCCCAATCTACATGATTCTAAATATGACATGTATCCATTAATGTCATTTAATTAATTGTGAGTTTGAAAGTGTGTATCTTCAAAATTTCATATTGTATGGTGTGGGTGGGGCTCTGTGGAGGGGGCTGACACTAACTTTGGAGAAGGCATCATAGAGTAGTGGTTGGGGCTCTGCGGAGGGGGCTGAAACTTACTTTGGAGAAGACATCATGGAGAAGTAGGTGGGGCTCTGTGGAGGGGGCTGACACTTACTTTGGAGAAGGCATCATGGAGTAGTGGGTGGGGCTCTGTGGAGGGGGCTGACACTTACTTTGGAGAAGGCATCATAGAGTAGTGGTTGGGGCTCTGTGGACGGGGCCGACACTTACTTTGGAGAGGCATCACAGAGTAGTGGGTGGGGCTCTGTGGAGGGGGCTGACACTTACTTTGGAGAAGGCATCATGGAGTAGTGGGTGGGGCTCTGTGGAGGGGGCTGACACTTACTTTGGAGAAGGCATCATGGAGTAGTGGGTGGGGCTCTGTGGAGGGGGCTGACACTTACTTTGGAGAAGGCATCATGGAGTAGTGGGTGGGGCTCTGTGGAGGGGGCTGACACTTACTTTGGAGAAGGCATCATGGAGTAGTGGGTGGGGCTCTGTGGAGGGGGCTGACACTTACTTTGGAGAAGGCATCATGGAGTAGTGGGTGGGGCTCTGTGGAGGGGGCTGACACTTACTTTGGAGAAGGCATCATGGAGTAGTGGGTGGGGCTCTGTGGAGGGGGCTGACACTTACTTTGGAGAAGGCATCATGGAGTAGTGGGTGGGGCTCTGTGGAGGGGGCTGACACTTACTTTGGAGAAGGCATCATGGAGTAGTGGGTGGGNATTTTGGCTGTTGAATGCTTCATAATTTATTCAGACAAAATCTGTGTATTATCAGTGAATATAGAATACCAGTTGGTCTTTATGACAACTTAGTGTGTGATGTAAGGGCAGGTAAACATTAACTCTCGCCAGTGGGACAACTCAAATCAATATCTGCTATACGGACTTAAATGTTATTTACATGTAAAGTAAGTAACAGATTCTATTCCAGATTGCTGTATGATGTCTACCCATGTGATAGTCCCCGAGAGCCAGTTTGTACTCAACAACCCAGGGTCTATCTGATTCTTGTCAATGCTCGCAGACACAACACAGGCACCTATCACCAATCTAAGTTGTGCAGAAACATGACTACAATTATTTCACATAAAAAAAAATTGCCCGTAGTGATGAAAAATAAACAAGAGGCACAGAGGGCCTGTATCACTCACCTGGACATTTAAGCAGTCATATCAAAATATTCTCATTAAATTTTATAATGTACTACAAATATTACCAAATATTGACTCTGTTTCTCAGCAACACCCTTACATTATTCTCTATATCAAATAAGGTTTAGATAAAGCTATAGGGTAAAAATCCTTACATATGACTCTTGGTTATTCAAAACAATATGTTACAAGATTTTAACACATTTTTCCACAGTGACCTTGAAAGTCTATCCGAGTCATTCAGTTGAAAAAACTTGGAAGTCCTTAATCCCAGATATCATCACTCTGTGGTTCTTAGTTATTAAAAAGAGTCATTTAAATATGTTAATAAATTTGATCCCTGTAACCTTGAAAGTAATTTGTGTGAGATAATTTTCAATCACAAACTTTGTCGGGCTCCATCCATGGAAGCTACCAGCCAAACATAATTATAGGATTTTATGCCTTTTGGTTCGAAATGTTTGACATATTTGACCTCTGTGACCTAGAAAGTAGGTTGAGGTGATTTTCATTCTCAAACTTTAATAGGCTCTATCCCAAGAAGCTACCAGCCAAATATAATGATTATTTATGCCTTTCGATTATTTATCAGAAGTTGTTTGACTCATTTGACCCCCGTGACCTTGAAAGTAAGTTGATGTCATTTTCATTTGCAAACTTTGTCAGGCTCCATAGCTAAACAGCCAAACATTCATATTCTATACCATGGGATTATTTAGAAGTCGTTTGATGTGTTTGACATAATTGACCACTGTGACCTTGAAAGTAGGTTGAAGTCATTTTCATTTGCAAACTTTGTTGTGCTCATTCTAAGGAAGCTACCGGCCAAATATTAAGATTATATCCATTTCAATTCTTCAGAAGAATTTTTTTGAAGTGTTTGACACATTGGACTCCTGTGACCTTGAAAATAGGTCAAGGTCATTTTCTTTCTCAAACTTAGTGGGGTTCTTACCAACGAAGCTTTCAGACAATTATCATGACTCTAGGCCTGTCCATTCTTTAGAAGAAGTCGTTTAAAGGAAAATTTGATGGATGACGATAGATGGATGACAGACGCCGCACCATGACATAGGTCCAATAGCCCTTTGGGCAGGTAAGCTATTAAGAAGTTTTAGAGGGGTGGTGTTAACACAGTGAAAGAGGTGTAAAGGATTCCAAACTGAAAGCTAGAATTGACACATCTGTCTGGAAACAACAGTGATTGCTGTAAAAGACAAAGAGGCCATATGAGTAGGTGGATAAGGGGAATTGACCAATGAGAACCTTCAACAGATTAACATTATACCAGGAATAAAGGACACCTAAAATGTATGTGGTGAGACCTGGCATGAGATGCACAAAAAGTGGGCACAGAAAATGAAGTCATGTAGAGGAAAGGGCCTATCTGACCATCCTACAAAGGCAAGGATTTACCTCAAGATCAATTACAGAGGATGTTTGCCCCTATTTCACCTTTGACCTTAGATAAAGGTCACAGTGACTAAATTAAAGTGCACTGCAAACCTACTGTGTGTGATGCAGGTATATTTCAAGTTTCGTCAATATCTCAGTTCTACAGTTTAAAAATTATGAATATCTCTTCTACAGTTTAAAAATTATGAATATCTCTTCTACAGTTTAACAAGAGGCCCATGGGCCTTAACGGTCACCTGAGTCCTACAATATTTATTTTTGTTGTTGAAATATGTACCAATTTGAGTAAAAAATAGTATAATGTTAACTTAACTTTGTCAGGACCATGAGCTGATCATTCCTAGACCAATTTTAAGTGAGATCGGCCTATTAGAACTTAGTAGCAAAATAGCGGCCATGGCAGCCAAATTGTATTTCTGATTGACCCGAAAAATAACAACACTTTGTCAGGACCATGAGGCGATCATTCCTACCAACTTTCAGTTCAATCGGTCCAGCAGAACTTGACTTTAAGTTTGAAATAGGTTTTCAAAATGGCGGCCGTGGCGGCCATATTGGATTTCTGATCGACCCGAAAAATAACAACACTTTGTCAGGACCATGAGGCGATCATTCCTACCAACTTTCAGTTCAATCGGTCCAGCAGAACTTGACTTTAAGTTTGAAATAGGTTTTCAAAATGGCGGCCGTGGCGGCCATATTGGATTTCTGATCGACCCGAAAAATAACAACACTTTGTCAGGACCATGAGGCGATCATTCCTACCAACTTTCAGTTCAATCGGTCCAGCAGAACTTGACTTTAAGTTTGAAATAGGTTTTCAAAATGGCGGCCGTGGCGGCCATATTGGATTTCTGATCGACCCGAAAAATAACAACACTTTGTCAGGACCATGAGGCGATCATTCCTACCAACTTTCAGTTCAATCGGTCCAGCAGAACTTGACTTTAAGTTTGAAATAGGTTTTCAAAATGGCGGCCGTGGCGGCCATATTGGATTTCTGATCGACCCGAAAAATAACAACACTTTGTCAGGACCATGAGGCGATCATTCCTACCAACTTTCAGTTCAATCGGTCCAGCAGAACTTGACTTTAAGTTTGAAATAGGTTTTCAAAATGGCGGCCGTGGCGGCCATATTGGATTTCTGATCGACCCGAAAAATAACAACACTTTGTCAGGACCATGAGGCGATCATTCCTACCAACTTTCAGTTCAATCGGTCCAGCAGAACTTGACTTTAAGTTTGAAATAGGTTTTCAAAATGGCGGCCGTGGCGGCCATATTGGATTTCTGATCGACCCGAAAAATAACAACACTTTGTCAGGACCATGAGGCGATCATTCCTACCAACTTTCAGTTCAATCGGCCCAGCAGAACTTGACTTTAAGTTTGAAATGTAAAATGTTAACGGACGACGGACGACGGACGACGACGGACGAAAACGGATAGCAATAGGTCACTTGAGCTAAAGCTCAGGTGACCTAAAAATTATGAATACTTCTTCTACAGTTTAAAAATTATGAATACCTCTTCTACAGTTAAAAAAATATGAATATCTCTTCTACAGTTTAAAAATTATGAATATCTCTTCTACAGTTTAAAAATTATGGCCCAAAAATATCATTTTAGAAGAGGATATGATTCACCAGGAGAAGAACTAGAAGATCCAGTGTTAAACACAATATAGCGTCTCCTTCACTCAATGGGGTAATAATTAACATAACAAACTTCCTTTAAACATAATATAGCGTCTCCTTCATTCCAAGGGGGTAATAATTAACATAACAAACTTCCACAAACTTCCTTTAAACACAATATAGCGTCTCCTTCATTCCAAGGGAGTAATAATTAACATAACAAACTTCCTTTAAACATAATATAGCGTCTCCTTCATTCCAAGGGGGTAATAATTAACATAACAACCTTCCTTTAAACACAATATAACGTCCCCTTCATTCCAAGGGTGTAATAATTAACATAACAACCTTCCTTTAAACACAATATAACGTCCCCTTCATTCCAAGGGTGTAATAATTAACATAACAACCTTCCTTTAAACACAATATAACGTCCCCTTCATTCCAAGGGTGTAATAATTAACATAACAAACTTCCTTTAAACATAATATAGCGTCTCCTTCATTCCAAGGGGGTAATAATTAACATAACAACCTTCCTTTAAACACAATATAACGTCCCCTTCATTCCAAGGGTGTAATAATTAACATAACAGACTTCCTTTAAACACAATATAACGTCTCTTTCATTGCAAGGGCGTAATAATTAACATAACAAACTTCTTTTAAACACAATATAACGTCTCCTTCAATCCAATGGCGTAATAATTAACATAACAAACTTCCTTTAAACATAATATAGCGTCTCCTTCATTCCAAGGGGATAATAATTAACATAACAAACTTCCTTTAAACACAATATCGCGTCTCCTTCATTCCAAGGGTGTAATAATTAACATAACAAACTTCCTTTAAACATAATATAGCGTCTCCTTCATTCCAAGGGGGTAATAATTAACATAACAACCTTCCTTTAAACACAATATAACGTCCCCTTCATTCCAAGGGTGTAATAATTAACATAACAGACTTCCTTTAAACACAATATAACGTCTCTTTCATTCCAAGGGCGTAATAATTAACATAACAAATTTCCTTTAAACACAATATAACGTCTCCTTCATTCCAAGGGGGTAATAATTAACATAACAAACTTCCACAAACTTCCTTTAAACACAATATAGCGTCTCCTTCATTCTAAGGGGGTAATAATTAACATAACAAACTTCCTTTACACACAATATAACGTCTCCTTCATTCCAAGGGGGTAATAATTAACATAACAAACTTCCACAAACTTCCTTTAAACACAATATAGCGTCTCCTTCATTCTAAGGGGGTAATAATTAACATAACAAACTTCCTTTAAACACAATATCGCGTCTCCTTCATTCCAAGGGTGTAATAATTAACATAACAAACTTCCCTTAAACACAATATAACGTCTCTTTCATTCCAAGGGCGTAATAATTAACATAACAAAATTCTTTTAAACACAATCTAACGTCTCCTTCAATCCAAGGGCGTAATAATTAACATAACACACTTCCTTTAAACACAATATAATGGCCCCTTCATTCCAGGGGTGTAATAATTAACATAACAAACTTCCTTTAAACACAATATCGCGTCTCCTTCATTCCAAGGGTGTAATAATTAACATAACAACCTTCCTTTAAACACAATATAACGTCCCCTTCATTCCAAGGGTGTAATAATTAACATAACAGACTTCCTTTAAACACAATATAACGTCTCTTTCATTCCAAGGGCGTAATAATTAACATAACAAAATTCTTTTAAACACAATCTAACGTCTCCTTCAATCCAAGGGCGTAATAATTAACACAACAAACTTCCTTTAAACACAATATAATGGCCCCTTCATTCCAGGGGTGTAATAATTAACATAACAAACTTCCTTTAAACATAATATAGCGTCTCCTTCATTCCAAGGGGATAATAATTAACATAACAAACTTCCTTTAAACACAATATAACGGCTCCTTCATTCCAAGGGGGTAATAATTAACATAACAACCTTCCTTTAAACACAATATAACGTCCCCTTCATTCCAAGGGTGTAATAATTAACATAACAAACTTCCTTTAAACACAATATCGCGTCTCCTTCATTCCAAGGGTGTAATAATTAACATAACAGACTTCCTTTAAACACAATATAACGTCTCTTTCATTGCAAGGGCGTAATAATTAACATAACAAACTTCTTTTAAACACAATATAACGTCTCCTTCAATCCAATGGCGTAATAATTAACATAACAAACTTCCTTTAAACATAATATAGCGTCTCCTTCATTCCAAGGGGATAATAATTAACATAACAAACTTCCTTTAAACACAATATAGCGTCTCCTTCATTCTAAGGGGGTAATAATTAACATAACAAACTTCCTTTAAACACAATATAATGGCCCCTTCATTCCAGGGGTGTAATAATTAACATAACAAACTTCCTTTAAACATAATATAGCGTCTCCTTCATTCCAAGGGGGTAATAATTAACATAACAAACTTCCACAAACTTCCTTTAAACACAATATAGCGTCTCCTTCATTCCAAGGGCGTAATAATTAACATAACAAACTTCCTTTAAACACAATATAACGTCTCTTTCATTCCAAGGGCGTAATAATTAACATAACAAACTTCTTTTAAACACAATATAACGTCTCCTTCAATCCAAGGGCGTAATAATTAACATAACAAACTTCCTTTAAACACAATATAATGGCCCCTTCATTCCAGGGGGGTAATAATTAACATAACAAACTTCCTTTAAACACAATATAACGGCTCCTTCATTCCAAGGGGGTAATAATTAACATAACAAACTTCCTTTAGCTTTGAAGTGTCAGTTTGGATGACCGAAGGGCACCAGTTATTGTACAGAAATACTAGTACTCCAGCCAGATGGACATGGGGACTGATAGACATCATAACAATATCTTGTTTAGTCTATGATGGAGAAGGGGAGATCATTGTTGAGACATTATACTCTGGAATGCTTGCCACATTCTCAAACCAGTTTGTAAGTGTTTTATCAGCCTCAGATAATCAAAACTGGTAATGTGTTGAAACTAGGCTGTGTAATATAACATCAGTAACAGATTGTTTAAACACCTAGGGCACAGATAAAAGTCTGCACATCACATTTTACTGCAGAAGTCAATCCTTCCCCCTGCAGCCAAATATTGGACTGGTCCAAATGTTTTAGGAGGAGAGTCCACTGAAGACAAGGAGGGTAAGCCAGCCATCTGCCTGCCACACTATCCTTTTTGTTGTACACAAATCAAGACAGCAAACCACATGCTTGTAACCTTTCCTTAGGGGAGGGGGAGCAACATGTTTCTCCTCCCCAACTTTCACATATTAATACCTTCCCCAGGGGGACCCAGGAATTAATTTTGGGTGTTGCCCAAAATTTTAAACTCAGAAAAAGACTCAAAAAACTAATAAATTATAATTGTCATGTCAGTTGTACATGTATACTACATTCTGGCACCAAACAATATATATAACTTCATTATTTCTGAGATTGTGACAACTAGAACACTGACAGGTCAGTAAGGGCCCCGTCTTGTTGCAATTATATATATATCCCCCATAATCTGCAAGAAGCAATCTGCCCATATAGCTGAGCTTGATGTCTGACATTTGGACTTCAAAAAGAATCGCAAGGAAGCAAAATATACAGTTTACATGTACTATGATGTGATGTGTTTCCTTCCACCTCCATATCTGCTGGGCTAACAGAAATGTAATTACCGGTGCAATACTCATTTGTTAGCTTTGATTTGTTTTATTTCACCTTTTATACCTCCTCCATCAAGAGCCAGGGTCAAAGTCAGAGATCCACTTTGTCTTTCACCTTTGGACCCAAATGACCTTGACCATTAACCCAGTGACCCTAATCTTTGGTCAGTTGACTTATTCTTTAATTCCGACCAACTTTGCTTCTTAATATCATAACAAAATGTTCATCAGTGAAAAGATGCAAAATTTGACCTTGACCTTTGACCCAATGACCTTAATATTTGGTCAGTTAACTTGTTGTTTGATTCTGATCAACTTTGTTTCATCATGTCATAACAAAATGTTCATCAGTGAAAAGATGCAAAATTTGACCTTGACCTTTGACCCAATGACCTTGATCTTTGGTCAGTTGACTCGTTGTTTGATTCTGATCAACTTTGCTTCATCATGTCATAACAAAATGTTCATCAGTGAAAAGATGCAAAATTTGACCTTGACCTTTGACCCAATGACCTTGATCTTTGGTCAGTTGACTTGTTGTTTGATTCTGATCAACTTTGCTTCATCATGTCATAACAAAATGTTCATCAGTGAAAAGATGCAAAATTTGACCTTGACCTTTGAATCTCATGACCTTGACCTTTGACATCAACTTTTTACCTCAGTGTGTCTCTTGGTTTAATTCCGAACAACTTTGCTCATAATGTCATAGCGAAATGTTCACTTGTGAAAAGCTACAAAATTTGACCTTGACCCCTGACCCGGTGACCTTGACCTTTGGTCAGTTGACTCCTTGTTTAATTCTGAACAACTTTGCTTCATAATGTCATAACAAAATGTTCATCAGATGTAAAATTTGACCTTGACCTTTGAACCTAATGACCTTAACCTTTGACCTTGACTTTTTACCTCAATGTGTATTTTTATGAACTGAACATTTTGACCAAGTTTCATGTACAACATAAATACCAAAGTTAATTATCAGCCAAGAACAAAATTTGTGGACGGACAGACAGACAGACAGACAGACAGACAGACAGACAGAGTGATTACTATAGGGCACCCGTATCTCCGATACGGGGCCCTAATTATAATTTCCCTGCTGAGCAGATCGAGTCAAATTTTTTATTTTGCTAAGTGTAGAAAGCTAGAATTTATCGGACATTATTTCCATTGTCAAACAGATCGAATAAGGCATAGAATAGTTTTCTGAGTTTGCGGTTATTTCCAGGTTATATTTTATAACATAGAGTATTAATATTTTATGATGGCCGAGCGGAGCAAGTGTTAACAAATTCTCTGAAACAATGATAAAAATGTTGGTTTTTGGTTAAAATATTGATGTTTGTGTCATGCCTTTCATGTGTTTGTGTCATGCCTTTCATGTGCATGTAGTTTAGGCGAGCATTTTGGCAATTCAATATCGATTTATTTTGTCATAAATGTGAATCATGATTTGACTGTTTGTCTTTAATTGTGAATTTGTATGCATGCATATGTACAAGGGCAACACCTGTTGAAAATACAGGTTTATCTATCATGAAGTGGACTCTTTACCTTTGAATTAACAATCAACCTATATACCTTATTCCAACAGATGGTTTATCCTCTCTCAACGGACAGGACAGGGTGATTACCACACCGTGACATTAGAATATACGATTAGGTAGATAGTCCGTTGAGCCTATAATTTCACCACTGACCTGACTGGAGACCCTACTAATATATAAACAAAAGAGGATTAATCCCCTATTGTTTAGAGTATAAGTAGTGGACTCCTTGTTTGGGCAACTGCACCCTTAGGCTTATATATATAGATATTCAAACTGCTGCTTGCCATAGAAAGTCATAGTTCACAGGATGGTTGATATTAGAAGAAAATCCCATATCAAAAAGAGGAAAATCTTCAAAAACCTAAGTCCAGATTATTTTTGGACACAGAAAAAAGGGCAACTAGAGGTATAGGGCAACATTCACCCCTGGGTCCACCACTGCTTCCATACCCTCAGTGAATAGACTGAACCAGTTTTAAGTGTCTGTTGGACTGGTCTAGGGACAGCTGACCTATCTTCTAGTGTCTACAACATGGCTTTAGTTGGACTAGTCTAGTCTCAACTGGACTCATGTAGTGTCAACTGGACCCATGTAGTGTCAACTGGACCAGTCTAAAATGTCACCGGTCTGATGTCAATGGGACAAATCTATAAACTAAGGGAGTAACCTGTCAACTGTCATCTGGACTGGTCAGTCGAGTGTAAGCTGGACTTGTTAAAATGTGTCTACACCAACAAGTGTAATCTGTACCAGTCTAGAGTCTGCTAGAGTGGTGTTTATTGTAGGTACCACGTATACAGCTGGGGGGGGGGGGGGGTATATACTGTAGGTACCACATATACAGCTGGGTGACATTCTAAAGCTTCCTGAATTCTCCATTACTACACTACCTTTATCTACACAATAGAGATCTCTGTATAACATTGGCCAATTGTTAGAAATAAAACTTTATATATTTTGCAATGGGGATGGGGGTGAGGAGGGGGTGAGNCAGGTGGCGAATACCTCTTCATGTCAGACAAGGGAATCAAATCCCAATTGTCTTGTTGAAATTAAGTGTTCTTTCCACTGTGTCAACTGACCATCCTATAGGCCTTTAGCTCATGGTATATATATCTTCATAAGAGACAGCTAGATTTCAGTTGAAGATTATTTATTCTAGACCAAAAATATGACAGCCACCTGATTTAATTAGAATCAACATTTTTGTTCAGACTCTTTTAACAGAAGTTATCTTCTTCTATATAATATAGCCTTACATACATCAGTAAGGACAATCTTATAGTAAGACTAGAGATTTTAACATTGACCTTTCCAGAACATGAGAGATGTGTCAGGTTGTCTGTGATAAATCAGGGTAATGCAGAGACCTGAATGGTGTGTGTCCTCTATAGCTAGTTATCAGGGTGTGGGGGCATTCTGACAGGAAAGACACAAATATTTGCCATTACCGTGTGTCATCATTCTCTAAACAGTTTCTCTCTATACTGTAGACTTACCTAAACAAGAGGCCTATGGGGCATGAACTGCTCACATGTTTTTACTTGTACTAGACAAGAAAATGACAAGTTTCCATCGATTTTGAGAACAATGGCTGCTAGCTATCTCAAATTTTACTAATACCCCAAAACAACAACAATCCCTGATGAAGGCAATAAAAGGAACATTTGTACCAATTTTCAACATGTTTAACTTCTGTGACGTTGAAAGTGGGACATTTGTTCATGTTCTTGGACAATTTGATAGTATACGCTTTAAGACTTATGGCTCAATATCAAGATACGGGATATTAGATTATTGTAGGTCTTAATTACTATTCATTATATGAAGTTTTTTGAAGATTTTAATACATAATAACCCGGTGACCTTGAGTGTAGGTAAAGGTAATATATTTGAACAAATATCATAAATCTACACCCTAGCTAGTAACATACCAAATATCACGACTCTATGCCTTTAGGGATCTTCATATGAAGTCATATAAAGATAAAAAGAGGTTTTATGTGTATAACACCAAGATTTTAGATATCACCAATATTTCAAATTGAATTAAAACCCATCAGAAAATATATTACCTTTACAGTAACAAGCTGGCATACACAAAATCTTGCAATGCTATTTTCCAATAACTTTGAATCACCTTTTAAAACTTCACACAATTAGAATACAGTACACTTACTCTATGTCAAGGCCAAGCAGCGTGGCCCTGTGGATTATAGCCCGTGCCTGGGCATTGTACAATTAGAATACAGTACACTTACTCTATGTCAAGGCCAAGCAGCGTGGCCCTGCGGATTATAGCCCGTGCCTGGGCATTGTACAATTAGAATACAGTACCCTTACTCTATGTCAAGGCCAAGCAGAGTGGCCCTGCGGATTATAGCCCGAGCCTGGGCATTGTACAATTAGAATACAGTACACTTACTCTATGTCAAGGCCAAGCAGAGTGGCCCTGTGGATTATAGCCCATGCCTGGGCATTGTACAATTAGAATACAGTACACTTACTCTATGTCAAGGCCAAGCAGAGTGGCCCTGCGGATTATAGCCCGAGCCTGGGCATTGTACAATTAGAATACAGTACACTTACTCTATGTTAAGGCCAAGCAGAGTGGCCCTGCGGATTACAGCCCGTGCCTGGGCATTGGTGATTTTCCTCAAACTCTCATTGTTGATGGCAACAATGTAATCGCCAGATTGAATACGCCCGTCCTTGCCGATCGCACCCGAGTGTAACACAGTCTTGACCAAACAGCCATTAATTCCCTTGTCTACAGCCTCCACTGTCATACCTATACAATTAAAGAATTGTTTCAGAGTTACTTCCCTGTCACTTTTAACAGACAAACAACATCACTATGGCATTCCTTTTGATTATGGTACTCTTCTACTTATGGTCAGACTCGTTTACCCCTTGTGGAATCCGTCTGCTGGGTATCTCAGATATGGTATGTTATCTAATATGTTGGTATGCTGTGTCGGTTGACTTGTATACTGAAGCTGTCTACCACCCATTTTCATTTGTATAAAGGACATATCAAGTAAAATCTTTTAACATTTATACATTGAATGAATTTTATTTAAAACTGTTAGATACAATCTATAAATATTTAATCAATAATGAATATAACAACAAGATGAATCAAACAGGTGTATCATCGAAACAATTTCTCGAAATGTCAGTGAAAACCACATGTTGGACAAATGATTAAAGATATAAAGAAATCTGAAAAAGAACAAAGTCTACCATTACGGGAGTTAAATTCAAATATCTCTCACACAATTCTTTACCTTAATTGAAGAATTCAGCTGCTTTGGAATAAGTGCATGCACATTTCAAATGAATGCACAACTTCCCCTGACACAACTATTTCATACCAGGAAGCTTTCCCTAACAAACATTTCAGTTGTTTAACTATACTGCAGGTCAAATTTACATGCTTTTGCTTGAATAACTTTTAAAAAAAAAACACAGCCTTTTTTCCAGAAGGGGATAACCTTTAAACCTAAGGTTCATTAAAAGGGGAGACAAATTGACATTAAATTGACATACCTAGTTCATCCTTCCCTTTCTTTAGCTTCAACTTTTTCTCTAAAGATGGGGGTAGTGAGTCGGAGCCTCCGGAGAGGGTGCGTCGTAGGTTTGGGGAGGACATAGGTGAACGACCTGGGGACATCGTCCGGGGGGACGAACAGGGCGAAGACTTGTTAAGGTCACTTGCAGCTGGGGCCTGTTCTGATGACGATGAAAAAGAACTATCTAGACTGTCCGTCTGACGGTGCCGAGGAATTCGAGGGCTGATCTGCAAATGAGATAAAATATTTGAATTAACACATAGTGATATTAAAAAGACATTTTTAAAAAATTATTGTAACTTTGGATTTTTCAAATATTACACAAAATGGGAAAATCATTATGAAAGATAAAGTAGTGATAGGATTTTTTTTGCGAAAAAGAAAAGAATAGAAAATAAGTTATTTATTTCTCTACTACAAACACACAAGTGCACATGATTCCACACCACAAAGGGTACACCAGTTGTTTAAGACAGCATCCATACCTGTAACAGTTGAATAACTATTATACACAGAGTTTATGAGCTAGTATCCTAATCTAAGAGTTACAGTGCTAAACAACATTGCTTAAATTGAAATTGTATTTAATTTCGTGCTTCAAACATATGAGGGAAACCTTACAAGGGAAAGTCTAACTACCAAGTTCTGATGAAAAGAATTGTCTAGAAGTGATTTACGGAAAATCAAACAAAGATTTAGACACATGATTAACATCAAAGGTGTACAGTCTATATAAACTACCATAACATTTTCAATAATAAATAAGCATATAAAAACAGTGCACTACAATTCCAAAATAATATGATAAAATACTGTATATTTATTATATAAACATGGCATTCTGATTGTAATGTTAAAAACTTCTGTAAACCTCTACACTATACGTAACTAATGTGAAGGAAGCGAGGAGGAGGAGGAGGAGGAGGAGGAGGAGGAGGAGGAGGTATAACATGTGACAGGCAGTGTTGTGGGGTTGGGGGTGAGGGTGGGGGATGTGGGTGGTTGGAGGTGTACATGTTAAGGGCAGTGGGAAGGAGGTGTAGTTGTAGAGAACAGGTGAGGGGGGTGGGGGGGGTGGGGGGGGGTGAACATGTGAACAGTGGGGTACAACAACTGAAGGATTGTGGTGTGGATGTAAAGAACTGTGGGGGAGATCTAGGATGACAGTTATAAGGAGAGGGGAGGGGGGTATTGGTGATGATAAGAGAGCCACTGTACATGTGCTGAATTGAAGGGCAGTGGTTGTTAAATATGTGAAGAGTGTTGGATGCCTGTTCTAATTTTGATGTATAATCTTGAAAGAAGCAAGGTGTCAAATAAGAAAAGGAGGATGGTGCAGTTCCATATGCTATTCATGGTATGCTATTCTGTACTTGAATAAATGCAACTGCATAAAATGAAAGCCCTGGTTTTTAAGCAAATTGTGTGGAAATAATGGGCTTCACAGAGTGAATATATCATCTTAAATAGCAGACAGACAAATGACAATTATGTGGAACTATAAACCATTCAGAACGAAGCTGCCTTATTACAAATGCATGCAATCTGCCCAATCATCCAGGCCAGCCATTCAGTCAGTCGATCAGCTGCACTTCTTTAACTTCTTCTATGATGACTAATGGATGCGAAGTTTGAAAGCAACTTAATAAATCACCTGGATAAAAAATACAATACCTTTTTGTTCTATTTTCAGTAGCAGCAAATTTGGCCTTGACATCATCACCCCAAAATCAATAGGGATAACTCTTTAATTAAAATCAATGCACTTGTGGACAGACAGATAGAAAGACAGACAGAAAGACAAAGTGATTAGTAAAGGCTATTCAGATCTCTCAATTTGGGGCTTACCTTTAAGTCACTTTATTAGAGGTAGATCTTAACTGCAATTCATTGTCTTAAAGTGTGGAACTAACCATTTTATGTATTATAGGATGGAGTTTACTCTTGAATATCAAAGACATTACCTGTATATGGATTATCTTAACACTTACAGGCTTACCTTTCAGCCTACACACCGCTATTATTAAAGCCACTCATTTGTTCAAGTTAATCTCTCAAGCCTAAACCATTATTAAGGCTTACCTTAAAGCATTCACCTTTACTAGGGCTTACCTTCAAGCCTACATCTGCATTATGGCTAACTTTTAAGAATAACTCTGTATTAGGGCTTATTACCTTGAAGTCTAAACCTGTTTAAGGGATTCCTTCAAGCGGCACCTTTATCAGGGCTTAACCTCAAGTTTTTCCATGCATAAGGGATTACCTTTTGTACTGGGCTTACCTTAACGCCTACACCTTTATTAGGGCTTTACCTTCAAGCCTTTACATGCATGAGGGATTACCTTTTGTACTGGGCTTGCCTTAAAGCCTAAATCTTTATTAGGGCTTACCTTCAAGCCTTTACATGCATAAGGGTTTACCTTTTGTACTGGGCTTGCCTTAACGCCTAAACCTTTATTAGGGCTTACATTCAAGCCTTTACATGCATAAGGGCTTACCTTTTGTACTGGGCTTGCCTTAATGCCTACACCTTTATCAGGGCTTACCTTCATGCCTTTACATGCATTAGGGCTTACCTTTTGTACTATGCTTACCTATACACCTTTATTAGGGCTTACCTTCACGCCTTTACATGCATAAGGGCTTACCTTTTGTACTGGGCTTACCTTAACACCTACACATTTATTAGGGCTTGTCCTCAAGCCTACAACTGCACTAGGGCTTACCTTTAAGCCTGCAGCACCAGCTTGGTCTAACTGTGGGGGAGAGGAGGCTGGAAGAGGGGGAGGTGTTTCCTGAAAGGAACGGTCAGTTTAGTTAGTATTAGCTGGGACAATCTGTTAATGTAGTGCAAAACAACACAGATCATCAGACTGTCAACACTGTTTAGACACAAAAAATCTTTCAAATTTCAGGAAAATTTAACACCAGGTAGAATTATGACTAAAAAGAGATTTTTTTATTAACGTTGATGATTGCTTACAGTGATGACAATCTGACAGAAAAATACTTTATTAAAGATATATGATGCACCAGATCATGTCAGAAACATCCCAACTTGAGAAGTCTATTGAAGTTTCGACACTTTTGACCCCTGTGACCTTGAAAATGGATCAAGATATTTTTTCTAGCAAAGCTGATCTATATAATTGTTCATTCTAGCAAGCTATAAGCTAAGCTTAATAACATTTCTCTGGACTATGCGAATTTTAAAAAATACTTTAGAAAATGTTTGACCCTTATGAGTGGTTTATGTTAGCTAGATAGGGCGCTATATCAAATGTTGTATATATATAAATGACCTATGAAATGACTTAAGTTAACTTATCATTTTCTTGGGTATTGTGGATCTTTAGAAAAATTTGTTTTAATTTTATTTTAATCTATTTGACTCATGTGACTCAGAAAGTTAGTCAATGTCATACTAGACACACAATCTATGCTATTTGGACAAATTTTGATCCTTCCTACCAGCAAACTGCTGGCTGAATAATGTCACTGTAGACATCGTACGTCTCGAAAAGATATTGATGATTTTAATATATTTGACTCCTGTGACCTTGAAAGTGCCTTATGATTATTTATCTGAACAAACTTGATAGCTCTTCAGTCTGACAAGGTTTAGGGAGAATAACCTCCACTCAATGTTTTATGGATATATAAATGACAATGTTTGAAAATTTTGAAAATTTTGACCCTTGTGACCTTGAAAGTGGATAAAGGGCATTCACATGTACAAATTTGATTCTCATAATTCATCCAATCAAACTAAAAGCCAAACTTGATTTCTATGAACAAGATCAATCTTTAAAAGAAACATTTGAAAGAATTTTGAAAATAAGCTTTACATCCTCAACAAGTTCAGGGGGCACAATAGTTATATGGCATTAGGGATCTTTTTAAGTTTTTAACAAATTTGA
The DNA here is from genome assembly GCF_002113885.1 of Mizuhopecten yessoensis. Lineage (NCBI taxonomy): Eukaryota > Metazoa > Mollusca > Bivalvia > Pectinida > Pectinidae > Mizuhopecten > Mizuhopecten yessoensis. The sequence goes on from NW_018407519.1 coordinate 671,946, forward strand.
CCTTTGTGACCTTGAAAGTGGGTAAGGCTCATCCATTTGAGAAAAAAATTGCCCTCTACAACAGCACGCTACAGATTCAGACTTAAAAGATCTTACAAAGAAGTTGTTTAAAGAACAAGAGGCCCAATGGGCCTGCATCGCTCACCTGGTATAAATCTCACACTTGTAACCTTAAAAGTGACCTAAAATAAAGCAACAGGTAAAATATCAGAATTTATGATTAAAATTCATTCAAAAGTCCCATTTTTGTTTTTTTAAACATTTCGCCCCTGTGATTGAAAGTCAAACAAAGTCATTATGTTGAACACATTTTATAGCCTTTTACCTCAGGATGCAACTTGCAAAGTATCAACATCCTGGGACCCATGGTTAGTCAGAAGAGGTCGTTTTAAGATTTTACATATTTGACCCCAGTGACCTTGAAAGTGGGTAAGGATCCTTCATTTGGAAAAAAAATTGCCCTCTACAACAGCACGCTACAGATTCAGACTTAAAAGATTTTACAAAGAAGTTGTTTAAAATTTTTAACATATTTGACCCCAGTGACCTTGAAAGTGGGTCAAAGTCATTCATTTGAACAAACTTCGTAGCCCTTCATCCCAGCATGCTACAGGACCAATATCAGTACCCTGGGCCTTTTGGTTATTGAGAAGAAGTTGTTTTGAAGTGTCTAACATATTTGACCCCTGCGACCTTGAATATGGGAGAAGGTTATACATTTGAACAAAATTTGTAGCCCTTCATCTCAGCATGCTACTGGCCAAACATTATCACCGTGGGAATTTTGGTTATTGAGAAGAAGTTGTTTTGAAGTTTTTAACATATTTGACCCCTGTGACCTTGAATATGGGTGAAGGTTATACATTTGAACAAAATTTGTAGCCCTTCATCTCAGCATGCTACTGGCCAAATATCATCACCCTGGGCATTTTGGTTATTGAGAGGAAGTTGTTTAAAAGTTTTTTTTAAGACAATTGACCCCCGTGACCTTGAATATTGTTGAAGGTCATTCAATTGAACAAACTTGTTAGCCCTTCACCCAAGCATGCTACTGGCCAAATATCATCTCCCTGGGCAGTTTGGTTATCGAGAAGAAGATGTTTAAAGTTTTAAACATATTTGACCCCTGTGACCTTGAAAATGGGTCAAGGTCATTAATGTTTACAAACTTTGTAGCCCTTCATCCCAGTTTGCTTCTGGCCAAATATCGACACCCTAGGCCTTTCGGTTATTTTGAAGAAGTTGTTTAAAGTAAAATATTGACGCCAGACGGACGGACGATGGACGCAGCGCCACGGCATAAGCTCACTTGGCACTTCGTGCCAGGTGAGCTAAAAAAAATGATGCTGACCAGACCAATGAAGGAAGAGTGATGGATGTGTATCATCGAAACACCTAAATGTCGCTCATGCCAGGTGAGCTAATTGTTCTATAAATATTAGCACACCCTTTATGCTTGATTTTGTCTTCCTAATGCATTTACCTATACACCTATATAATGTACAAATCAATTAAAGTAAATAAATGGTTTTTTAAAAAGAAATCCCTGTAAAAACAAACCATCAGCATAGTTACAGTATCCTGTAGTTCACAAAGCTGATAGGTTAGTGAGGTTATATAGACTCCTCTACAGTGATACAGCACATACACAACATCTTAACTAGAGACATTCTAACTCTCTTATAACCTCAAACAGAAATCATTTACAAATGTTGATTACAAAATGCACACGATTAAAACTGTGTATATTTAACAAGTTTTATAACTGTAATGAGTGCATATATGATAACCAGTATACATAAATGTGTGAGTATTGGTCCTATATACCTCAGTAAAGCACTGACGTTCAGCTACAACTTTCAAACAACATACATATATAAGGTGCTTGGCATGATAGCATTGTACTTATGGTACATGACTTACATTATGGCGTAGCTGCAGTGCAGGTTAACACATGGTCCTATATGTCAGTAGACTATAGCAGGTAAATAAATAGTGCTATACTAGCACCTGTAAACAGTCCAGCAGCTGTACCTTACAGGTAAATCAATTAGAGGGGACCCAGCCACAGAAACTAAGCCAGTCATGCTCTGTCACATATCTAAATAGCTTGCTAACAGTGCATGACATGTATGAAATATTATACAAGGTCGGTGTAGGCCGTTTCCCAGTAAGGCTACCAGAACAGAATTACCCATATACAAAACACAACAGCATGCAGTCTACGATGCATAGCTAATGAGTGATGGAATACTAGGTGACAAAAGACGTGTCAAACTGGTACAAGTCCGTACTCCATACTTTGTATAGATACATCTATAATGTATTAATGAAAACTAATGAATCATGCAAGACAACACATCAGCTAACCTTAGAAACCTATCAGCCATCTCAACCATGCTGGTAACACTTAATAAACAATCTCTACCTAAATGTAATGTACATGTATCAGAAATAAGTAAGTATCTGTGACCGCATTAAAAATCCTAAGATTCTAATAAACTTCAAACATGCGCATCATACAAATATTGGTGAATATACCTAGAGACAACCAATCAAAAAGGAGGAAGTGCCCGTTACCTAATCAAATATTGACAGATTCTGTTTCTCTTCAAACTTGGCCTGAGATTTTCAATCCAATCATTGGCTGAAATCCATGAATATTTAGGGAGTTGGCATGCAATAATTGGCCAACCAGAATTGAGAAGTATCTTAACCTAATCAAATCATAAAATATTCATGGATTTCATTCATCTTCCAACTTGGCAAATTTGAAAATTGCATGCACATACCAAGTTTGACTTAAATCTGTGAATATTTTGGAGAGTTGTCTAAAATGCAATGTGTGACATAGGGAAGAATTTAAAACTAAACTCAATAAAAAAAGTTTTGAAAGAACTGGAGAAAAAAAAGACAAGGTGAATCAACAATGAAAATAAAATCCAATAAGAAGAGCCACACGCAAATACAGAAGGTCAACCAAACTAACTCACTAGGTGAATAAAGTCAACAAAAGTTTTGTTTTAACTGGTGTTATTCTGGAATGTATCACAGTACATATTTAACGTGAAATACACAGAACATTATAAATGTTTTTGTAAAACTGGGTTTTCTTCTTTTCTGTTGATGACACATTACTTTCACGAGATTGAAGTACAATCAGACCTTGTTATACTGTCACCATTTGTCCAGCAAAGTGTTGGCATTATAAAGGGCTTTGACAATATATGAAGGGCACATAGACCTCTGAGGGCAGTGGATGGGGTGGCCAATCAAACAAGGAATATTTGAATATTACATAGAAAATATGTGACATGCTATTAGTGCATTACTGTAAACAGGATTGGAAGATACTTTTTCAACAAATATTTGCTGTAAAGAATATTTGAATATTACGTATAAATTTTGTGTCATGCGATAACAAAAATCTGTAAAAAAATCTGTAAATATGACAGGAAGATACCACTGAAACAAGAAATTCCCATAAAGGATATTGCAATATTACTTAGAAATTAGCGAGAAGCAATCAGATTATTTCGCATTAAGTTTTTGTTAATTTGTGGGAAGCTGTTAGTATAAGTCTGAGTTATCCCATAGATCTGTGCATGCAGAGGAGGCAGAGTGTGGCCAGCTTGCGTTGTTACCTTAGGCTTGACTTGTATCAGCAGAGCCTTGGGAGGTGCCGGTTTAGGAGGGATCGGGGGAGGTGTCCGCTTGGGCGAGGACACCTTTTTGTCAGACGGGGACACAACTGCACTTATCACAGGCTGGCGAACAAATCAGCAACAAAATCATCACATCACATTGAAAGCGGCTAGCATATGAAAACTAAAATCATTTCCAACTTCACTAACACAAAATTAAAAACATTCTCAAGCACAACAAATACAGAATGTTATACACACAAAGAAACATAAAACAATGCTGTATTAACGGTCAGTTTTCTGACGAGTCCGATAAAAAAGAATCTTGACAACAACCATTAAATTATTGTCCTGTTTTACAGAAAGTACATGTATGTCTTGGGGTCTTATCAGGTAAATAGTGATCAAATAGGGATTCACTGATTTCATGTTTTAAAATTTATCTGATATTTAGCCAAGAAAAATACATTAAAAGGCATTGATTGTAAATTAGTTCTTTTATCAACACTTTCTCTTTGTTAACCTATTCTGTAGGAGTAAATCCTAAATCCTAAATCCAAATTTAATCCACTGACCAAGGGATGCTTCACATCAAATTTAGTCAGTTATTATGTTATTAACATATTCAGCCCCAGCTCAGTCCTCAGGGAACAACATATACAAATAACAATTAATCATAGAAAAAAACCGTTCCCTGGACCATACCCAGTCCTTTACTTCCCTGTCACTGTTTACAGTTTCTGTTAACTAATCTGTGACTATGAATAACTTCAGAGTTACTTCCCTGTTTCTTTGAAGTGTATACGTACTAGAAATGGTTTTTGAGTTACTTCCCTGTCTGCATCTGATACTGAGCACACATGTTTTCAGTTTTGGTACTGTGAGTGAGTGTGATGAACTGTGGTGTATGGCTTTATCTAGTGTTTTGGTACTGTGATGAACTGTTGTGTATGGCTTTATCTAGTGTTTTGGTATTGTGATGAACTGTTGTGTATGGCTTTATCTAGCATTTTTGTACTGTGATGAACTGTTGTGTATGGCTTTATCTAGTGTTTTGGTACTGTGATGAACTGTTGTGTATGGCTTTATCTAGTGTTTTGGTACTGTGATGAACTGTTGTGAATGGCTTTATCTAGCATTTTGGTACTGTGATGAACTGTTGTGTATGGCTTTATCTAGTGTTTTGGTACTGTGATGAACTGTTGTGTATGGCTTTATCTAGTGTTTTGGTACTGTGATGAACTGTTGTGTATAGCTTTATCTAGTGTTTTGGTACTGTGATGAACTGTTGTGTATGGCTATATCTAGTGTTTTGGAATTGTGATGAACTGTTGCGATAGCTTTATCTAGTGTTTTGGTATTGTGAAGAACTGTTGTGTATGGCTTTATCTAGTGTTTTTGTACTGTGATGAACTGTTGTGTATGGCTTTATCTAGTGTTTTGGTACTGTGATGAACTGTTTTGTTTGGCTTTATAAAGTGTTTTGGTATTGTGATGAACTGTTGTGTATGGCTTTATCTAGAGTTTGGGTATTGTGATGAACTGTTGTGTATGGCTTTATCTATTGTTTTGGTACTGTGATGACCTGTTGTGTATATGGCTTTATCTAGTGTTTTGGTACTGTGATGAACTGTTGCGTATGGCTTTATCTAGTGTTTTGCTACTGTGATGAACTGTTGTGTATGGCTTTATCTAGAGTTTGGGTATTGTGATGAACTGTTGTGTATGGCTTTATCTAGAGTTTGGGTATTGTGATGAACTGTTGTGTATGGCTTTATCTAGTGTTTTGGTACTGTGATGAACTGTTGTGTATGGCTTTATCTAGAAAATGAATAATAATTCCATTTTATTTTGCTTCTGTATTCTTTTCTTAATGTAATTTTTTTAATGATTTTTTTTACAAAATAGACAGATCAAAAGCATCCATTATGACAAACAAATCCCAAATCATGCAAAAGAATTATTTCGATATGAATAATGAAACACACAAACAAGTGTCGCTGCATAAATTACATGCATAACAGCACACGATAAATACATCAATGCTGTTGAGAAGACTTAGACAGTGAATAATATAATGTATAACCTCAGATACCCTGTGGCACACAAAACAGCACCTCTATACCAAAGGGGACTGGGGACCGCTGTGTAATGGCAGCAACAGTGGCATGTAGGGCCCTATATCACCTGTATGGTGGCATGTAGGGCACTGTATCACCTGTACGGTGGCATGTAGGGCACTATATCACCTGTACTGTGGCATGTAGGGCACTATATTACCTGTACGGTGGCATGTAGGGCACTGTATCACCTGTATGGTGGCATGTAAGGCACTGTATCACCTGTACGGTGGCATGTAAGGCACTATAGCACCTGTACGGTGGCATGTAGGGCACTATATCACCTGTATGGTGGCATGTAGGGCACTATATTACCTGTACGGTGGCATGTAAGGCACTATAGCACCTGTACGGTGGCATGTAGGGCACTGTATCACCTGTATGGTGGCATGTAAGGCACTGTATCACCTGTACGGTGGCATGTAAGGCACTATAGCACCTGTACGGTGGCATGTAGGGCACTATATCACCTGTATGGTGGCATGTAGGGCACTGTATCACCTGTACGGTGGCATGTAAGGCACTATATCACCTGTACGGTGGCATGTAGGACACTATATCACCTGTTGATATCTGTACGACTGCTTCATACCTGTAGGTACCTGTATTACAGTTACATACAGCGTAACTGTGAGTACTGGAATGACAGTTTCATACCTCTGGATAGCTGTGATGCTATTTCATAACTGTGGATAATTTATATTACCATGTCACACCTGCAGATACCTGTATGACACTATGTAACACCTGCAGATACCTGTATGACACTATGTCACACCTTCATATGTACATGTATGACACATCTACAGATACCTGTATGACACTACGTCACACCTTCATATGTACATGTATGACACATCTACAGATACCTGTATGACACTACGTCACACCTTCATATGTACATGTATGACACATCTACAGATAATTGTATGACACTACATCATACCTTCATATGTACATGTATGACACATCTACAGATACCTGTATGTCATCAGGTCACACCTGAATACATCTGTATGACCTATGATATGTCGTACCTCATCAGATGAGGGACTTGCCCTAACCGTTCTCTCCTCCTCCTTTTGAATCACCTCTTCCACCGGATACTGCTGTGTTTGAGATTCCGATCGAAGTGGTACAGGAGGGGGAGGTCCATCTGGAATTGGAGGGACCGATGAAAACATATCGTCGAGGTCACCTGCCGTGGCTTCCTCGTAAGTTGGGAGAGCATTTTCATACTCCACAGGAGACACTGAATGTGGACTTTCTGATGTGAACTTAGAAGGTTCAAGCGTTACTTTTGGCTGTGTTGTTTTTATTAAGTTTTCGTAGTCGGGTAGGAGAGTTCGTGGTTGAGGGGTGGGAGGTGTCTGGTCCACAGCAAGTTCTGCTTGTTGCTGTTGCTGAAGACTTAACACAACACTGTCATTCTCGTATGACCCTGACGCCATGTTTTTGTGTATATGAGTCCGAGGCGTGGTCATTGGTTTAACAGAGGCGGGATTATTAGGTGAAACAATCCCAGTGTCTTCATCACTCTCATAGAAACTATCACGATTTGATTTGTGGCCGTCCGTTTTCTCACCACTGGAGAATGAGTCGGCATGTTCTTGCATGGAAACAGGGAAGGGGTAGCTGTCTTGCTCGGGAAGTCGTTGTAAGTTTTCGGCGGAGTGTGCTATATGCTGAGGAGGCTGTGGAAGGCTTGAGAAGTGATACCCACCCTCCATGTAGCTATGGTGATTCAAAGGGAAGGTAGCATTCTGTCAGAGGAAATGAAAAAAAGAGTATAAAACATAACATTAAGTGTAGACACAATGAATATTGTAGAATTTAGTAATAATAAATGAAATGAAATTCAAGCTAAAATATCCTTTCTTGATCAAAATTACATAGTCTGTCATCAACACATATACCACCAAACAGTTAATACACTACCCAGCTCATACACTACACTCTGTCTCAACCAGGCTGTGACAATCCGGATTGTTACTGGGAAGATCCATTTGTTCTTGACAATAATAATACATAACAAACATCACTCTCAGCAATGGGAAACTCTACAACTGGCCTAATTATGTTTGCTATGTGTTTGTTTCAGACAGAGAGCATTTACTATATCTTTTTACAAACTGGTAAATTTATACACAGGTTATGCTGTAAGGAACAGATCAGTCCGTTTGTCTTATTTGTTGTACAGAATCCTCCATCCTTTCATTTTGTGCAAATATCTGTATCACATATTGTCAACCAACTTTCACTATTGAGATTTTGACATGTAATACTTGGGGGAAAAGTTTCATTTCTGGGACACTGGCAAAATGTACAATAAACCTACAATAATTAGCAGTTAGTTTTACTGGTGTGTTTAAAAAATAGCTATCTGTTTCAGACCCCACAGGTAACTTCCAGGTAACTTATCCAACATGTAGGATAATCAATTTTATTTAGATTTTCCAATCTCAAAGTAATGAACAAGTTTTAAAAATGAGATCAAACAGCTTTCTGAATGGGTTTAATGTCAGAACCCATCTGAACATCAAAAGCTAAGCATTATTCATATTTTGTTTTGACACATTGCTCTGTTAGGTACCATGTAGTTTGCAGTTTTGATTTTTGCAAAATTTGTGAGGGGTTGAAATTTCACATTTTATAGTCAATACTCCTTACTAAGGATTCTACAGGGGGACAATTATTTCACATACATTTATATTTTGTACTACACCATTCAACAGCCTTTAGTGACTTAAGGTAGATAATTAATTTCCACTTGTTTACATTTTTGCCACTGTATAAAGTCAGTAGTGCTAACTAACTTTTTATAGGAATTGCATGGATATGCTCGAGTTGAAATACATGTGTTTAGCTAAAAATTAATTCTTGAGAAATAAAATTGCAACACGTACAGCACAAGTATTTGATCCTGATATTGTCAAACCAGGACACTCTTAACCTTCCCAGACAGGAGGATTCCTAAATACATACCTGGCCATTATTTGTAGTCTGGAATGCATTATTTCCTAATGGCAAGGGTTTGGCAACACCGATTCGTACTATTCCTTTGGGAGCACCTTTCAAAGCTTGAACAGCCTCGTCCAGATTAGCGTTTTCTAGATTGTCTTCATTGACAAAAATGAGTCGATCGCCTGGCACAAGTCGGCCATCTTGTTGCGCTACGCCCCCAGGGACAAGGCTTCTAATTACTATCACAGTCTCTGTAGGGTTTCCGGGGTCCTAAAAAAGTCAAGGGAGGCAATTGTCATACCGAACAAATGTGAGACTTGGAAATGCTTTTTTGAAAAAAAATCACAAAGTGTATTGTCTCTCAATTTGACAGTTATGGCTTTCTAATCACAACAAGGCTCTGTGCTCACCAGTTGAGTCGGTAGTATATCTATGTGCCAACTAGTTTTGAATGCTGATCAAGACTTTGTTCGATCTATTTGTGCTTTACTTCCTTTTGAAGCTATGGTAATTAAAGGTCATCCCAGGTTTTTCTGGTGTAGAAATTGTAGAACACGGAGAAAAAACATAGATCCGGGCCGGTACTTAGCCCAGTGGTGAAGGGCTAGTGATTGTAGACAGTTAGACACCTTAAATACTTGGGCAATGCGGCCCCTATTGATGAAGAATCCTGAAACACTAGTTGGCCAATAGATAAACATCCATTCAAATGCCAATATATCTTTCGGTTCCTATACTCAAAAGTTGACCAAACTGACACCATTATAGAACATAGTGTTTTATTCTCCTGCTGAAATCATTGGGTATATATAAATAATATTTTTCTGACAAGAAGCCTACCTGGTAATCCAGGATACTAAATCCTAGCCCCTTGTCTCCCTTTTTCAGCTCAATCACAACTGGCTCCCCACTCCACATGGCTAGGTTAGTCAGCGGTTCCAGTGACCGAGACTTCATTTTGTTGAGGGAGTTTTGGATGGGAGTACTGTCCACTGATGCGAGTGCCATCTCCGACTTTGCCTTGACCAGCCGGTCAGAGATGGGCGTGACCTCGTTCACCCCGGAGTTAAGCTGTGAGCTGTGGAATTGGTTCTCCTGCTGTGCATAGATATCATTGGAAGGCTTTTGTATTCGGCGTGCACACACCAGACGAACATTTTGAGGAAGTTCCTTGAGGATACCTACTACCTCCTTGTGGTTTAGCCCTAGAAGTCTCTTGCCATTGACCTAAAATTGGGGAAAGAGTCATGAAATTCAGTGTTAAAGGAAAGTAACAACCTGCTTATTATTGTCACTGATCAATTTTTATCTCTCAAAATTTGATATTTAGGATATCTAAATGTAAAATATAAGTTAATAAAAAATGTCTAAGTCCAGAATGTTGAACCTTGAAATTATTCTAAGTCTAACAAGAGGCCCAATGGGCCTGCATCGCTCACCTGGTATTAAATCTCACACTTGTAATCTTAAAAGTGGACTGAAATATAGCTACAGGCAGAATATCAGTGTTTGATTCACAAGAACCTATTAAAAGATTTAAACATGAAGCCTGTGTCCTTGAATGTCGAACAAGGAGATTAGGTTGAAAGTGGGTCAAGGTCATTCATTTGAACAAACTTGGTAGCCCTTAATCCCAGCATGTTACAGGCCCAATATCAGTACCCTTGGCCTTTTGGTTATTGAGAAGTTGTTTGAAGATTTTAAGACATCTGACCCCAGTGACCTTGATAGTTGGTCGAGGTCATTCATCCCTGCGTGCTACAGGCCCAAAATCAGTACCCTGGGCCTTTTGGTTATTGAGAAGTTGCTTGAAGATTTTAAGACATTTGACCCCTATGACCTTCAAAGTTGGTCAAGATCATTCATTTGAAACTTGGTAGCCCTTCATCACAGCATGCTATTGGCCAAATAGCATCATCCTAGGGTTTTCGGTTATTCAGAAGAAGTTGTTTAAAGGTTTTTAACATATTTGACCCCTGTGACCTTGAATATACACAAGAGGCCCATGGGCCTTAACGGTCACCTGAGTCTACAGTATTTTTGTTTGTTTGTTGAAATATGTACCAATTTGAGTAAAAAATAGTATAATGTTAACTTAACTTTGTCAGGACCATGAGCTGATCATTCCTAGACCAATTTTAAGTGAGATCGGCCTATTAGAATTTAGTAGCAAAATAGCGGCCATGGCAGCCAAATTGTATTTCTGATTGACCCGAAAAATAACAACACTTTGTCAGGACCATGAGGCGATCATTCCTACCAACTTTCAGTTCAATCGGTCCAGCAGAACTTGACTTTAAGTTTGAAATAGGTTTTCAAAATGGCGGCCGTGGCGGCCATATTGGATTTCTGATCGACCCGAAAAATAACAACACTTTGTCAGGACCATGAGGCGATCATTCCTACCAACTTTCAGTTCAATCGGTCCAGCAGAACTTGACTTTAAGTTTGAAATAGGTTTTCAAAATGGCGGCCGTGGCGGCCATATTGGATTTCTGATCGACCCGAAAAATAACAACACTTTGTCAGGACCATGAGGCGATCATTCCTACCAACTTTCAGTTCAATCGGTCCAGCAGAACTTGACTTTAAGTTTGAAATAGGTTTTCAAAATGGCGGCCGTGGCGGCCATATTGGATTTCTGATCGACCCGAAAAATAACAACACTTTGTCAGGACCATGAGGCGATCATTCCTACCAACTTTCAGTTCAATCGGTCCAGCAGAACTTGACTTTAAGTTTGAAATAGGTTTTCAAAATGGCGGCCGTGGCGGCCATATTGGATTTCTGATCGACCCGAAAAATAACAACACTTTGTCAGGACCATGAGGCGATCATTCCTACCAACTTTCAGTTCAATCGGCCCAGCAGAACTTGACTTTAAGTTTGAAATGTAAAATGTTAACGGACGACGGACGACGGACGACGACGGACGAAAACGGATAGCAATAGGTCACTTGAGCTAAAGCTCAGGTGACCTAATAAAAGTCATTGATTTGAACAAACTTGGTATCCCTTCATCCTAGCATGTTACTGGCGGAATATCATTATCCTAGGCCTCTAAGTAATTGAGAAGAAGTTGTTTAAAGATTTTTTAAGACAATTGACCCCTGTGACCTTGAAAATAGATGAAGATCATTCATTTGAACAAACTTGGTAGCCCTTCATCCCAGCATGCTACTGGCCAAATATCATCATCCTGCGACTTTTGGTTATTCAGAAGAAGTTGTTTAAAGTTTTTAATATATTTGACCCCTGTGACCTTGAAAATAGGTGAAGGTCATTTATTTTAACAAACTTGGTAGCCCTTCGGGCCAGGTGAGCTAAAAAAGCATTTGAAAATGTCCAAGTTAAATTTCTGCATATTTTACACACATTTTTTTCACAGCATGTTTCCCGCATTTGCGTAAAAAATTGTGTAAAAATAAAAATTCACACATTTTCAACATTTTTTCCACACTCACGGAACAAATGCGTAACACAAAGGTAAGGGTTGTTCAGTTTCGTTTCCTATAAGATTGTCAGGGGATGTGATGGATGTCCCCTTAAGTGTTAACATACTCACTTTCATGTTTGATTTGTAAATTTACCTTGACCATACAGCATGTAACATTGACCTTGATCTTAGATCAAAGACCCCTCGAACACAAACTTGGATAGTGATCATGAATACTTGTATAAGTTGTATGATTAAATAGGGAAATGAAGGCAGTAATGATAATGGCAGTGATGTGGAACAGACAGACGGACATGGGTATAGATTTATACCCCTCCCCGTCCCCCATCCGAATCAATAGTGGCTGTTATAGTGACCCTGGCCCATTGACTCATTCAAGGTAATTGTACTCTCAAATACTAATACAATGCTCCTTCTAAATTATATGAAAACAGAATACAATGACAAGGTTTATTTTACTTATACATGTAGTAATGGTGACCTTGACCTTGGATCCATGACCTTAAAATGTAAACTCAACTGATGTATTTGTGAGTTAATTGTTAAAGTTTTTCTGTAAGAAAAAGAATAGCGATGATGCTGTGGGACATATGGATATAGCTATGTGACACTTCATGCCCTTGATTTTTGAACAAATATCAAAACTTGGTTTACTAAAGTCAATGTGAATTGAAACATTTGACAGGAATACAACTCATTACCAATGCTACTATAGTATGAACAGGAGAGAAAACCTCTCTACACAAAGACTTGGGGTAGTTTACCTCCAGAAGTTCGTCTCCACTCATGAGTCTTGCATTGACACCCACAGGTCCATCAGGAAGAATGGAACGTATGTAGTGGTGTGGCCGAACCTCTTTTCCATTTTCCACATCCACTGTGCCCTCCAGGCTGATTCCCAGCCCACCCCCTTCCTTGAACTTAGACAACTGGGCCACCTGAAAATAGTTAAGAAACAAAACATACATCAATTTTCAAAAAAAGAATTCTCAACCTTTTCTTTCTTTGAAAAGCCTGATGACCATATTCTGTACTACAGTCATAAAACCAAATGCCAGCTGCTAAAACAGGTAAGATTTTATTTAATTCTAGGAAAAAATATGAACATCCATTTACACAAGTGACAGGTTTATATTGTAATAACATCATCAATGCAGCCTTCCCACAAAGCATCACCACACAGTCTCCCTACAAAGCATCCCCACGCAGCCTTCCCACAAAGCATCTCCACACAGCATCTCCACACAGCCTCCCCACAAAGCATCCCCACACAGTCTCCCCACAAAGCCTCCCCACAAAACATCCCCACACAGCCTTTCCAAGTGTTGATCACATCCATTTACATGAGTGACAGGTTTATATTGTAACCACGTTATCAGTGCAAACTCTCTGACACATATCCAGTAGATTAAGTGTCTGTATAATAGGATGGAGCCTGAACCGCAGAACTTGCAATGTGAAGACGTGACTTCTGATACTACAGATAATCTGTGGGTTATGTGATATTGATTCTCTACCTGACTACATGAGCTGAGGTTAGGAATGCCACCCTAAGGAATCAAAGTAATGACATTACACCAATAATGTAGTCACTTCTGACAATCTCAGCAACAGGTACAGAGTGCACTTAACATTTAACTAATTTGTAGAAAACAGATAAAAATTTAACAGACTTCATTTCTACATTATCAACATTAGTTAAAACACATTTTTTTCACTCTGATCATGGATAGATCCACCTAACATAAAACTAATCAACAGAAGAGGTTAATTGTTAATGTTATCCGTGGTATTTGTTAAGAGAAATAGAAAATTGCAAGTCCCCCATCAACTCTTTAGGAAAATTATACCCTATCTTGTAAATATCACAACTCCTAACCCCAACCCTTGTCTACTCTATAGGAAAATTATACCCTATCTTATAATATCACAACTCCTAACCCAACCCCTGTCAACTCTATAGGAAAAATTCCCCCTCCCCACTCTCTTTAAAAAAAAAACTTTATCCCTTGTTCCTCTCCCATTCTGCAGTAAAACTAAATCCTACCCTGTAACCCCTATTACTTATTCAGATCTATACCTCCCTGCCTTCTAGGTCTTGAGAGGACCTAATGGTACTAAACCTCTGTTACAAGAAGACTTGTCAGACCCACCATTCTGCCCTCTAGGCCTCGAGAGGCCTGCAACACCGAAATAGCTGTCTCAACAGCTTTCTGCAGCTCTTCAGTCTTCTGCATATACCATTGGTTGCTGCCAGAGCCTGCTGCATAAAAGCTGCTGTGTTGTCTCCGAACAACTCCAGTTTTGAAATGTCACAATGACTGCCAATAAACCACCAATGTGAGGTAAAAGGAGATAGGTGAGTTTGGTCTGCCTGGCAGTGTTTACAAAAAATAAATAAATAAAAAAATATGGAATAAAAAAAATGGGTTTGGTGCTAAGTCAGTCTGAGAAGGTGATAACAAAGGAATTCAGCATTCCTGACCACCACAGCCTGACCTCTGTGGAGAAGCTGACAGACACAGCCTGGTACACGACTGTCTCAAGCTGTCTGTCAAGTTCCCTGACCTCTGTGGAGAAGCTGACAGACACAGCCTGGTACAGGACTGTCTCAAGCTGTCTGTCAAGTTCCCTGACCTCCGTGGAGAAGCTGACAGCCACAGCCTGGTACACGACTGTCTCAAGCTGTCTGTCAAGTTCTCTGACCTCTGTGGAGAACACAGCAGACAGACACAGCCTGGTACACGACTGTCTCAAGCTGTCTGTCAAGTTCCCTGACCTCTGTGGAGAAGCTGACAGACACAGCCTGGTACACGACTGTCTCAAGCTGTCTGTCAAGTTCCCTGACCTCTGTGGAGAAGCTGACAGCCACAGCCTGGTACACGACTATCTCAAGCTGTCTGTCAAGTTCCCTGACCTCTGTGGAGAACACAGCAGACAGACACAGCCTGGTACATGACTGTCTCAAGCTGTCTGTCAAGTTTCCTGACCTCTGTGGAGAAGCTGACAGACACAGCCTGGTACAGGACTATCTCAAGCTGTCTGTCAAGTTTCCTGACCTCTGTGGAGAACACAGCAGACAGACACAGCCTGGTACACGACTGTCTCAAGCTGTCTGTCAAGTTCCCTGACCTCTGTGGAGAAGCTGACAGCCACAGCCTGGTACACGACTGTCTCAAGCTGTCTGTCAAGTTCCCTGACCTCTGTGGAGAACACAGCAGACAGACACAGCCTGGTACAGGACTGTCTCAAGCTGTCTGTCAAGTTTCCTGACCTCTGTGGAGAAGCTGACAGCCACAGCCTGGTACACGACTATCTCAAGCTGTCTGTCAAGTTCCCTGACCTCTGTGGAGAACATAGCAGACAGACACAGCCTGGTACATGACTGTCTCAAGCTGTCTGTCAAGTTTCCTGACCTCTGTGGAGAAGCTGACAGACACAGCCTGGTACAGGACTATCTCAAGCTGTCTGTCAAGTTTCCTGACCTCTGTGGAGAACACAGCAGACAGACACAGTTGCCGAGACCTTATCAGATGGAGAGTTAACATGTCTTTGTCTGTACCCACTCTAAAGAGCAGAGGACATGCTGTAGACACCTGACAGGTTTATCTTTTAAGGATCCCCATACCGCTGTCAAAAATGTATAACTATACAGTGGACACTTTGTAATGACATTGCTACAGCTTTGACAATTATTTACAAAAGGGAAATCATACCTTGCAGAACTTTTATGTAAAAACAACAAAGGTTAAATAAACAGACCAGAATGAACACAGTGTTCTGAGTATAACAATGCCATTGGCCAAGTCCAGGACTTAAACCACGGACCTCCAATCATTTTACTGTCGCTCTAAACAACTGAGCTACCTGGTCCATGTTAGTACCATAACCCGGTCACAATGGGAGGTTGCTGTATCTACACAAATAACTTCAGTGGAATTCTCCAGTGTTTATTTGCAGTGGGACAGTGATCTTTAACATAAGTGACAGGTTTGGGTGACAGTAGATGTATGACGGTGGGCTCCCTTACCACAACTTCAAACTCCTCGCCAATGATTGGTTCCCAGCATGCTCTGATAGAAGTCTCCGTGTCAGGAAGCAACTCACCAGCTGGAAATAGAAAAAGATATTTATTTGAACAACATTGTTAACATTGATTCAGCCCAGCAATGTCCTCGCCAAATATCATTAATCTACCACTCACGGTTCATTACCAGAAGTTGGCTGAAGATTTTGATATACCTGATCCATTTTATGTTCAAAGCCATGTGTTTAAAACAACTTGATCATACACTTGTACCCTTGCAATCTACATGCTTCATTGAATAACATGTTTTTTTTTAAAGGAATCTGATGAGAGAGTAACTTGATACTGCTGTTTGATTTTGTGCTTTTAAAATGAGGTTTCTTTTGACCTATTAATTAAATTGATAATAATTTGAAGTTGTTGTATACAGCTTTATCACAACCTAGTTCATAGGTCGTCTCAAAACGGTTCACAAACTATTGTTCATGGTTATAGGGCCTTTGCAACCAGCCAATATCTTTCTAAACTCCCTGGGGAACATACAGCCGGTGCTATGTTGGCGCTCACAGCTAGCATTCAACGATTCTAGCACTGTCCAACCACATACTCATTTACAGGGGAGTAGACTGGAACAAGTGGAGTAAAGTATCTTGCTCAAAGATACAACACAGTGCTGTGCCGTGCCGTTACTCGAACCCGCAACCCTTCGGTCACGAGCCTGGCGTCCTACCACTAGACTTAACCGTGCCTCCTAGAATAAGTATGTAAAAAAATAATAATCCAGATTTCTGATTTTATACACTCTGAGACACTCAAGTATACCATTACATACAGAAGGGGACATTTCTGATTTTATACACGCTGAGACACTCAAGTATATCATTATATACAGAAGGGGACATTTCTGATTATATACACTCTGAGACACTCAAGTATACCATTATATACAGAAGGGGACATTTCTGATTTTATACACTCTTAGATACTCAAGTATACCATTATATACAGAAGGGGACATCTCTTATTTTATACACTCTGAGATAGTCAAGTATGCCATTATATACAGAAGGGGACATTTCTGATTTTATACACTCTGAGACACTCAAGTATACCATTACATACAGAGGGGGACATTTCTGATTTTATACACTCTGAGACACTCAAGTACATGTAAACCATTATATATACAGAAGGGGACATTTCTGATTTTATTCACTCTGAGACACTCAAGATACCATTATATACAGAAGGGGATATTTCTGATTTTATACACTCTGAGACACTTAAGTTCATGTATTCCATTATATACAGAAGAGGACATTTCTGATTTTATACACTCTGAGACACTCAAATACATGTATACCATTATATATACAGAAGGGGACATTTCTGATTTTATTCACTCTGAGACACTCAAGATACCATTATATACAGAAGGGGATATTTCTGATTTTATACACTCTGAGACACTTAAGTTCATGTATTCCATTATATACAGAAGAGGACATTTCTGATTTTATACACTCTGAGACACTTAAGTACATGTATACCATTATATACAGAAGAGGACATTTCTGATTTTATACACTCTGAGACACTCAAGATACCATTATATACAGAAGGGGACATTTCTGATTTTATACACTCTGAGACACTTAAGTACATGTATACCATTATATACAGAAGGGGACATCTCTTATTTTATACACTCTGAGACACTCAAGATACCATTATATACAGAAGGGGATATTTCTGATTTTATACACTCTGAGACACTTAAGTACATGTATACCATTATATACAGAAGGGGACATTTCTGATTTTATACACTCTGAGACACTCAAGTATACTATTACATACAGAAGGGGATATTTCTGAATTTAAATATATAGTAAATTCAAGGACACTGGAGTATAACATCCAATACGTACAGATACAATAGAGTTTAATATTATATTTAGATGGCACTCATTGTTCCTACATCTTCATTGGTTCCATCATGATCACATGGAGGCTGGTGATTTGTGATATAGACTTGGTGTTACCATATTCAGAAACAGCAGGTCAATATTCACATTTGGACATCATTTTAATTGTGACGCCACAATGCTCTCTGAAACATGCAGTACTTTCCTCCGTATAATTTTTGATACATTCCATCTTCGTTAACGATCAAAACACTATTTAGCGTATGATACAACAATTAAAGACTTTTATTTTGGTGAGTATGTGGTTATATGGATCTGAAAAGAGTTTTATCAACCTTGATTATGTCTTTGCAAATGACACTTTCTCAGGTCAACGCATCATCATCTCTACAAAAGTCCATAATTGATAAATATCTAACACATACAGGGACACTCAAATGATCAAAGGACACCCAAGTATACCATCTAATATATGTATGGGGACATAACAATATAACATTCAATACAGACAGAGACACTTAAGTAATGCCATATAGTATGGGAACACTCAAAGTACATTGTACATCATCAAATACATACGGGGACACACAAGCTCCTGTCTCAGTCTGCGCTTTGATTTCTTCTTCTTACGGAATGATAAAAATCTCTTCAACATAGTTTATATGTAGCTAACGATGACCACATCAGTAAATCTATCACAATGGATGAATACCGTTGTCCATAACTTTCTTACAGAATGATAACACGTACAACTCTTCAACCAGTTGTGTGTAACATTTTAGTTAAACCCTAGCCATTGTCATCTTGTTCTCTAAAGCTAGAACGATCCTTATCACTAAAGGACAGGGGCTTTACAACTGTTCTTCTCTGCAGTCCAAACATCACGTTTTGTGGTAATGGCACTTTATGCTGTATGACAGTGTTCATGTATGTGACAATACAGTTATAGATCGACCTGCCTTGGTTGTATGTGACAATACAGTTATAGACCTGCCTTGGTCGTACCGTATTGTTACTCCCCTCTGTACATCAAACCATCAATACACAACAACAAAATGTTCTAGTCAAGCGTAATAGTCACATCAGTTCAATGAATACCTCTATTATTTGTTTATTTTTAACAAGAGGCCCATGGAACCTGTAGATTTACAAACGATGAACGGAGAAACAGTAATACAATATCACAACCACAACATATGACTGGTGCAAGGTGTGTAACAACTCCGTATTTACATAACAATTAAATCAACAGACTGGATCTAAGTACCGAATGAACTGAAAACAAACTGTTTACGTAAAGCCGATAGTTTTTACCCATAAACAAATACACAGCCAGTAGGATAATAACAGATGCCTCATCTAAGTTAACTCTGCAAGAATCCAATCAAAACACGACCATCATATAGACAGCACCAGAAATTTGAGCGCAAACATCATCTGCTTGCATCAGAGCACTTCCATCTCGGATTGTAAATTAATGAAAATAGTAACAGAATGTGGAAACTAACTTGTGATTTACTGCAAATGTGCACTGCCTTGCACCCAATGACAGTGTTCAGGCCGACATTGTTTATAACCACCCAAATATTACTCGGAAATGTGTCATTATTATTCCATGATATTGTCGATAATAATATAGAGGATAAAAATGTATTCAAAAATTGATACTATAATTGCATTAGTGCGTCTGTTTTGTCACTGACAATAAATGTAAGAGAAGTTATGCAAAGTTGTTGACAATGGCATTTTTTTCAAAGTCAACTATAACCATGTGGGCGGAGTAACCTTACTATTTTAAAAGACAAAATTAACATTGATCGTCAACATATTTGATAGTTTTATTTTTCGTCTAGTTTATGAGGTGATAACCGTATTGGATCAGGAGCAAGTTCAAGTAGTTTATGTAATTATACCGTTCATCACTATAATTATTGCCTCGTTAAGTAGACAAAAGGGAAATCCAATCCTTAATTAACATCCAATTAAGTAAGATTATTCACAAACATTATCTAATCGATAAAGCTGTGGAGACTCATTCTCACTGGAATGGATGTTGAAGCTTTACAAAAATCATGCAGAAAGATTTTTTGGTAAAAGGCCTAAGGTGCCTGTATCATTTCCGATATTTCAATGGTGTTTACAATATATTATTTTATGTTGAAATTCTTGAGAAGATTAAATTTGAAATTTTCAACTCATTTAGTCATTGTTGTGCCTTTGAATATTCATCAAAGTCATCTATTTCAAACGGTAGCCCTAGCTACAGCTCGTCTAGAAACAGGCATCATCACTTGACACTTTGTAGTTCTTTAAATAAGCCATTTGAATTGTTCAAAAATTGCAACTCTGGAGTTAAATGTATGTCAAGGAACTAAATTTTGATATATATGACAGCCCTTCATCCCATTACATACAGTCCAATTTTTTTTTTATGTTTGCATAGAGAAGATTCTAACACACTTTCTTTGTTTTTTCCCCTTAGTGTAAGTCAGGGTTATTTAAAGGTAATTTTTTTTTTAACACATCTCATAGCTATCCACCCTTACAAGCCACATGTACAGGAGAAGCATCTTTATTCTAGGTTACTTGATTCATTAAAAGATCTTATTTCAACATTTTAACACATCTAATATATGCCAGACCTATTACATGATTCAGGGTTATCTATTTGAGCAGGCCAAAAATTGTTACTTACATAAAAGCATTGCATTTCTTCCTTAATTTTGTCTATGTTTTTAGATATTTGATAGCTCTTCATGTTAGCAAATTGCAGGCCTAATTTCATGGCACTTGGCACTGATTCTCCAGTATTATTATTTTTAATTCTTAACAATTCAAGGTCATTCTAACACTTCTGATAGCGCTTCACCTAACAAGCTACTGGCCAAATATTGTTTGTCTTACAATAGGATCCTTTTCCTCACCACTCATTAAATGATACATGAATATCATATTGCAAAATAAAAATCATTATTTATATTCTCTATCAGCAATTGTGTTTTATTTATCCACATGATATGGAGATTTAAATCCAATATTCAGTTTAAACCTTCATAAAACGTTTCTTTTAACATTTTAATTATGTAGGTGTGTTAGTGTGAGTCAATATTTTGATCCATATTATTTAAGTTATCAATAACAACTATTACTCAATAAATTAAGGATCCCTGTCCCACTGCACTATGTTTGTTTTGTATTTATACAGTAACCTCCCCTTAATCCATTTTTTGGATTTCCTGTAGCACAGTTGGACCAGGGCATCTCAACTCATGCGATTTCCTGAAGTCTAAGATTTCCCATAGACAATACATTGCTTGAGATTTTCCTTAACTTTGATTTGTTTTATACAAGTGGGCCCTGGCCTCTTACATCGACCAGGTAGCTCATTTGGTTAAAACAATAGTATAACACTCTGTAGTCCAGGGTTCAAATTCTGATCAAATCTTATTGTTGCTGATTATATATTGTTTTACGTTGTTTTATATTGTTTTGTTTTATATTGTTTTACATTGTTTTGTTTTATATTGTTTTACATTGTTTTGTTTTATATTATTTTATATTGTTTTACATTGTTTTGTTTTATATTGTTTTATATTGTTTTACATTGTTTTATATTGTTTTATATTCAGGACACTGCTGCTGCATGGTTATATTTTATTTCTTTCAGTTTTTCCATAAAAGTCCCAGTTTTCTTCTCAGAAATATTTTATTGAAGCCAAAGTCATGTCACAAAAAACCAGTTTCCAATGCGTAGTTATAGTTTGTGGCAATATGGTACAGGGCTCATTATTGATTTCAAGTAATAAGTATTATTGTTTCTTTTGTCAAATAATTTAGTATGACAATAAAGTTTCCTCATGTAGCCTTTCAAATCAACATGACAACAAAATGCAAGAAAATCAGTTTTCAGACAGGTAAAATAACATCTAGATATGATATAAAACATAGCACTAACACTGTCTGTAAAGCATATCTATAACATTCTCCACAACAGTGGAAATTTAGATCACATAACAAAGTGACAAATTCCTGGAAAAGAAAATGATATTTTTACTGCATTTAGATATTTGCCGAAAATTATGTTATAAAAAAAACTGTTTATAAAGACCACCTTCCTATACAAATCATCTGTCTAAAATGATCACCTGTCTATATATAATACCTGTTTGTAAAAATCATTTGCCCATCATGACTACCTGTCTATACACAACATCTGTCTAGTTAGAACACTTGTATATATACAAACAATATGTCTGTTAAGATCACCTGTCTTTATAGACCACCTGTCTTCAACAATCATTTTATCAGTACCCAAAATGTACCAGCTAATATACAGATGAACTCAATATACTTTATAAAAAGAAATGAAACAAACAAAACAAAAAATCTGATTATCGGCACAAGTTATTTGTTCCGAGCTCATAGAAAGCTGGGACTGACGTCTACTGTACTTCAAACATAGACAAGTTAACTAAACATATTCCAGCTTGGGAATCTTCCCTTCATGTTTCAATCATATCAACATAAGTTCTTATTTTAGCCAATGATTTACCTGAGTACCTGATCTAGTAGTATCAGATACTATTTTATAATATATATAACAAGGGTTCAAAATAGTAATATTAAAAAATATTAAAAATTCCACATGACACTGGATCCATGTAAATGTAGGTTATAATTATAAAGACCTGATTTGTTTTTTTACCATGACAAAGTGGAGGTCAATATCACTTTTTAGGTCCATATAACCACATTTTCACTGTAAAGAAGTCTGTAACAGTCATATCAAATATGAAAGTGTGACGATGGAAGGTAAAAAAAATCATAAAAAAAGTACTAAGCTGAGAGAATTGTGATGTTGTAACAATGGTAGTAAATACATCATTAGAGAATATATTGACCTGCTATTTCTTAAATTAGTCTGTTAAATATCGAAAATCACTGACCTCGATGTGATTATGATCTAACCAATGAGAAGTAATGTTTGTGTTCTCCATATGATATAATACACTAATACCATCAAACGATTCCAGATGTTCTATCCATATTTCTAAAATTCTTACATTTTTCAAAGCTACTGGATAGGCTTTCATTTTCCAATTTGTACTATATCCTAGGGTATCCAAGCTTTATGACAAAAGCTCAGTCACAGCCATTATGATAGATACAAGGATACTTTATACATCTAATCAATGAAACATGCCTCATATCCTACTTACAATCAAAGAAATCTCCGCAAGGAGGTGTCCAGCGAAAACTTTCACAATATTTCATGTTTCATGTAATAAGGCAATGTCAAACAGTCAATTTGGTAGCATTATATCCTCACAATAAAAACACAGTGTCGTTAGAGTCAACCATGTATTTTAGTCCATATATATGTAAGCATTGGGAGCGTGAAGCACCCCATTCTCCCCTTGTCCCTGTGGGGATGTGCAGGTAAATCAGGCGCGATAGGAAATCCATGAAACCGATTGTTTGCTGCAAACATTTTCCTATTGATTGGAAATGTCAACAAACCTATGTACCGAGTAATATCGAGGTATCTCGCCATCGGCAAAACATGTACAGCCAATACACAGGTGAGTATATAGGGAAACAAGACAATAAGAGGAAACATGCAGATGGCTGACAATACTCCCGCTTCCCCATCAACATGAACTCAGACGGCTGACAATACTCCTGCTTCCCCATCAACACGACCTCAGATGGCTGACAATACTCCCACTTCCCCATCAACATGACCTCAGACGGCTGACAATACTCCTGCTTCCCCATCAACATGACCTCAGACGGCTGACAATACTCCCCCTTCCCCATCAACACGACCTCAGACGGCTGACAATACTCCCGCTTCCCCATCAACATGACCTCAGACGGCTGACAATACTCCTGCTTCCCCATCAACACGACCTCAGATGGCTGACAATACTCCCACTTCCCCATCACCACGACCTCAGACGACTGACAATACTCCCACTTCCCCATCACCACAACCTCAGACGACTGACAATACTCCCACACCCCCCATCAACATGACCTCAGATGATTGACAATACTCCTGCATTCCCATCACCACGACCTCAGACGGCTGACAATACTGCCACTTCCCCATCACCACAACCTCAGACGATTGACAATACTCCCACACCCCCCATCACCATGACCTCAGATGATTGACAATACTCCTGCATTCCCATCACCACGACCTCCGATGGCTGACAATAATCCCACTTCCCCATCGACATGACCTCAGACGGCTGACAATCCTCCCACTTCCCCATCACCACGACCTCAGACGACTGACAATACTCCCACTCCCCCATCAACATGACCTCAGACGGCTGACAATACTCCCACTTCCCCATCACCACAACCTCAGACGACTGACAATACTCCCACACCCCCATCAACATGACCTCAGATGATTGACAATTCTCCTGCATTCCCATCTCCACGACCTCAGATGGCTGACAATAATCCCACTTCCCCATCAACATGACCTCAGACGGCTGACAATACTCCCGCTTCCCCATCAACACGACCTCAGATGGCTGACAATACTTCCACTTACCCATCACCACGACCTCAGACGACTGACAATACTCCCGCTTCCCCATCAACACGACCTCAGATGGCTGACAATACTCCCACTTCCCCATCACCACGACCTCAGACGACTGACAATAGTCCTGCATCCCCATCAACATGACCTCAGATGATTGACAATACTCCTGCATTCCCATCACCACGACCTCAGACGGCTGACAATACTCTCGCTTCCCCATCAACACGACCTCAGATGGCTGACAATACTCCCACTTCCCCATCACCACGACCTCAGGTGGCTGACAATACTCCCACTTCCCCATCACCACGACCTCAGACGACTGACAATACTCCCGCATCCCCATCAACATGACCTCAGACGACTGACAATACTCCTGCATTCCCATCAACACGACCTCAGACCACTGATAATAGTCCTGCATTCCCATCACCACGACCTCAGATGACTGACAATACTCCCACTTCCCCATCACCACGACCTCAGATGACTGACAATACTCCTGCTTCCCCATCACCATGACCTCAAGACGGCTGACAATACTCCCGCTTCCCAATCACCATGACCTCAAGACGGCAGACAATACTCCTGCATCCCCATCACCACGACCTCAGACGACTGAGAATACTGCCGCACCCCCATCACCAAGACCTCAGATGACTGACAATACTCCTGCTTCCCCATCACCACGACCTCAAGACGGCTGACAATAATCCTGCATCCCCATCGTCATGACCTCAAGACGGCTGACAATACTCCCATTTTGTTTGTTTGTAAGTGTTTTATGAACAAAGGTGAAAAATAGTACAATTGGTGAATTAAAAGTTTACCCAATTTGAATTACTTGTCTGCAGGTATAGGACACCTTTGCTGTGGTGTAGAAATGAGTTGCTATTGCTAAAGAACAAGGCACACTATTGCAAACAACTTAGGACAAACTTTGGTATCAACAATAAACTAAGGGCCATAAATCTTATTATATTTGGTGAGACCCAATTTCAGTATGCGACACTCCACCATCCTAAGAGGACTTTGCATACACAATTTGGCATCTGTAGGTGATAACATATGTAAGGTAAGCCTTGGACAAATCCATACATGGTGAACAAAGGGACACAACTCTTTATGTAGCTGGACACATGACTTGATTTCAACTGGCAACACTAAACCACAGCAAGAAGCACTCACATACAAACCTTGGCATTTAGGTGATAGAAGCATACAAGATAGGCTCTGGACGAAGTGGCACACCTTGAACATTAAGTTTTGGTGAACAAAGGACTAGAAATGAGCTGTCTACAGCAGTAGCAATACATTATTTAGACCAACAACGACCTTTACAACGGAGTGACCATTCCGATACACAAACTTGGTGGAAATAACATATGACAAGTATATTTTACATTTGCAAAAAGTAAGGTAAAAATACAAATACAAATGAGTCTTTTATAGCAATAGCAAGCACTAACAAATGGACATATGGAGTGTCCACAATATCCCTTAATACTTTGTAGTGAAGGTTTTATAAAATGTGGAACTTACAGGTATCTTTAATAATAGTTGGCTATGTTGACAGTGTTAATACCAGGTTGAACCTCACTAATACAGATACTTCCATGGACTAGACAACATACACTACCTATTACCTAGCCAATTGCACATAAAGATGGGGGTCACAGAGTTTTATACCTTATTCTTTGGTCACAGGTCACCTGGTCTGAATGTCATTGCATGCTAGGGTCAGAGGTCACATTGTCTGTAGGTCATGCAAGCTACGGTCTGAGGTCACCTGGCGTGAAAGTCATGTTGAGGTCTGAGGTCACCTAGTCTGAAGGTCATTCATGCTAGGATCTGAGGTCACCTGGTGTAAAGGTCATGTTAGGGTCAGATGTCAAATGGTCTTAAGATCATGTATGTATAATGGTAAGAGGTCACCTGGTCTGAAGGTCATGCTAGATTCAGAACTGGTGACCTGAACTTTAGATGCTCCAGTATACTGGTATCATCTCAGGTCAATATTGAAATGATTCCTTTTACACCATAATTAAACTAACCCAACATTAATTTGGTTTCCAAATCCACACAGGTTTAACACTACACCTGACATTTAAGATTTTAGTGTATCTAGGAAACACAAGGTATCGTTATAAATGCAGAAGACAAAAAACTTGAATACCAAAGGCAATCTTGCTTGGCATCCAAATATTGATTCTACAATAGATTAACTGGCTAAGGTGAAACTTCACAGCCTGCTAGGTCATCCCAAATGTTGTATAACTAAACCAATATAACTTTTACGAAGACATGAGATGACAAAATCACCATTCATTTCAAAGACAACCTAGACAATCATTGTTCCTCCGTATAGCATAAAGAGAAAACATTCACAGGGCTATAATATGGTTATCATCAGTAAATTGAATACTCCAAATGTCATATTATCTAATCCAGCAATATGTCAGGTATCTATAAAGATCCAGTTTAAGTGTGAGCTATATTTATCTATAAAGATCCAGTTTAAGTGTGAGCTATATATCTCCAAAGCTAAATCGTTCTCTACTTGACACCAAGCAATATAGAATTTGTTCCATTGATAGTTTGTATGAAGCCTGTTGGCAGTGTAATGAGAAGCTGATGAAGATTTATAGACCATATCTATCTAATCAGCCCCGCCACCTCCTAGCAGACACCGTTAAGTACAGGGCTAATCAAATTCTGGAAAAATACCACAAGTCAACCTTCAAGTTAATGAAAAGGCCATGCCCTCATCAGCAGGTGAATTAAGCCCAGGTTAATTATCTAAAGGTCAATCTTTATATCACCAAATTTACATAAACCTATATATAGAACCCAGATCGTGTGGATATTGCTATTTTTTGTTCGAACATGTGCAGGCAAAATGGCAATGAAAAAACAGGGCATTTTGTAAATTTACAAACATCAGTATCCGGAAGGTAAGCCTGAACAGGCCACAATTTGGTCTGTAACTATGAACTTAGCCTGCTTCCTATATTAAATTTGGGCGAATGTGGATTTTACCACTAAAGGGCGAAAGTTGAGAAGGTGAAAGTTAACCATTTTACAGTATTGTAATCTTTTTGTTTTAACTAATGACTTAAAACCCCTTAGCAACATGTGCATCTAAACATCTTATAGCAGAAATCCACATGTCTGTAGCACAAGATTTTTTATTAATTGTAATGTATTTTGATAACATGATTAAACTATTCCACCAAAATCACTACCAAACTGGGCCCATACGGGTCTATTAACGAGGAAATATTGAAAAATATTCCAATTAAACCAACCCCTTAAATGGCAATTAAGTCAAATAATGGCCTTCAACTTTGATTTTGAATGTCTTAAATAAATTTGTTTTTGTTATATTTTATGGAAAGTTAACAAAATTGTCATAAATCAATTTATTTGACGTCGGTCAAATTATTAGGCCTGAGACTGTTATATTGGCCTTCAGACACATGTGATTAGCTGATAAATAACCCTATACTAGAGACAGTTATATAATGCTTTATCATAACACAGTATTAAGAAAAATGTGATATAAAACAACATGACATTAAGAGGAATCCAATGTAATAGATATATGGGCTGTTAAGCTAGTGACCACACGAAGAATCAACAAAAATCTATACCAAAGAATGGGAAACCAAGTGGGGCACAGTATTGACTCTACATAAAGATAGACAAGGTGCCCACACATAAAAACAAACAATTCCCATTGAACAGATGAACAGTGTATTCAGAAACACAAAGGAGGTGAATAAGGGCTCTGACCACCTATGTATACAGACTTGGTATAATGACCCTGAGCCTACAATCAATAGCTGTCTCTAAGGTCAGTCAGAATGAAGGTACCACAGAGCTGTCTGGCTTATGGGCACAGCTATCATATAAGTGACTTTTAAGTTCCACCAGCAGACTAACTGAAATAGTTATTCCCAACCCCCGCCCTGCAACATCATTTTATTATGGTAGGAACAAAGAGCTCCGTAAGACAATAGAACTCTATCCCGTTCCTCATGGCCTACTAAATCAGGCAAGTAAGATATCTAATGGGTTCAGGGCAGAAAGATGGAACCTGATGCTCAGAAATACTGATTCTTCAAATTGTTTCATAGCCAACACTTCAAATAAAATGATACTCGGAATACATATAGAATGATACTCGAAATGGATTTCTCATCACAGAAAAGTGCTAACATTGATCTTGCTAACAAAATCATCTCAATCCTGGTGGCTAGTCTGAAGTTACTCCTGGCAGATAAAGCTTGTTACTTCAGAACTATAGCCAGGATACCAGCTCAGACTAAATGTAAAGTCCCGTCAGATTGACAAACACTTCCAGTACAAATGCCTTGCTGGAACCCACAGAACATAAATATATTATAACCACGACTAATCACATCTTATACACCAATAGTGATGTGTTTATCTAGAGACCATCCAAGTTTGGTACAACAAGGACAAATGTGTATCGACGAAAGATAGGAACTGTGGAGAATGGCTCTTCCATAACACAATTGCTCAGATTCTTGATGATGCGTCACTCATTTTTTGCTGAGAGTTAGACTTCAAAGATTATATCACCCATTTTTGTGGAGATTTAAACTTTGAAGAAAGTATCATCTATTTAACAAAGATTTAGACTAAAGAATGAGTCGTCTATTTGACAGAGATTTAGACTAAAGAATGAGTCGTCTATTTAACAAAGATTTAGACTGCGAAGAATGAGTCGTCTATTTGACAGAGATTTTAAACTGTGAAGAATGAGTCGTCCATTTGACAGAGATTTAGACTGTGAAGAATGAGTCATCTATTTGACAAAGATTTAGACTGTGAAGAATGAGTCCTCCATTTGACAGAGATTTAGACTGTGAAGAATGAGTCGTCCATTTGACAGAGGTTTAGACTGTGAAGAATGAGTCGTCTATTTGACAGAGATTTAGACTAAAGAATGAGTTGTCTATTTGACAGAGATTTAGACTAAAGAATGAGTCGTCTATTTGACAGAGATTTTGACTGCGAAGAATGAGTCGTCTATTTGACTGAGATTAAGACTGTGAAAAATGAGTCCTCTATTTGACAAGAGATTTAGATTGTGAAGAATGAGTCCTCCATTTGACAGAGATTTAGTCTGAAGAATGAGTCGTCTATTTGACAGAGATTTAGACTGTGAAGAATGAGTCATCCATTTGACAGAGATTTAGACTAAAGAATGAGTTATCTATTTGACAGAGATTTTGACTAAAGAATGAGTCGTCTATTTAACAAAGATTTAGACTAAAGAATGAGTCGTCTATTTAACAAAGATTTAGACTGTGAAGAATGAGTCGGCTATTTGACAGAGATTTAGACTGTGAAGAATGAGTCGTCTATTTGACAGATTTAGACAGCAAAGAATGAGTCGTCTATTTGACAGAGATTTTAAACTGTGAAGAATGAGTCGTCCATTTGACAGAGATTTAGACTGTGAAGAATGAGTCGTCTATTTGACAGAGATTTAGATTGTGAAGAATGAGTCACCTATTTGACAGAGATTAAGACTGTGAAGAATGAGTCATCTATTTGACAGAGATTTAGATTGTGAAGAATGAGTCCTCCTTTTGACAGAGATTTAGATTGTGAAGAATGAGTCCTCCATTTGACAGAGAATAAGACTGGGAAGAATGAGTCGTCTTTTTGAAAGAGATTTAGTCTGTAAAGAATGAGTCGCCTATTTGACAGAGATTTAGAGTGTGAAGAATGAGTCCTCCATTTGACAGAGAATAAGACTGGGAAGAATGAGTCGTCTTTTTGAAAGAGATTTAGACTGTAAAGAATGAGTCGCCTATTTGACAGAGATCTAGACTGTGAAGAATGAGGCGCCTATTTGACAGAGATTTAGACTGTGAGGAATGAGTCGCCTATTTGACAGAGATTTATACTGTGAAGAATGAGTCGCCTATTTGACAGCGATTTAGACGGTGAAGAATGAGTCTCCTATTTGACAGAGATTTAGACTGTGAAGGATGAGTCGCCTATTTGACAGAGATTTAGACGGTGAAGAATGAGTCACCTATGTGACAGAGATTTAGACTGTGAAGAATGAGGCGTCTATTTGACAGAGATTTAGATTGTGAAGAATGAATCCTCCTTTTGACAGAGATTTAGATTGTGAAGAATGAATCCTCCTTTTGACAGAGATTTAGATTGTGAAGAATGAGCCCTCCATTTGACAGAGATTTAGTCTGAAGAATGAGTCCTCCATTTGACAGAGAATAAGACTGTGAAGAATGAGTCGTCTTTTTGAAAGAGATTTAGACTGTAAAGAATGAGTCGCCTATTTGACGGAGATTTAGACTGTGAAGAATGAGTCGTCCATTTGACAGAGGTTTAGACTGTGAAGAATGAGTCGCCTATTGGACAGAGATTTAGACTGTGAAGAATGAGTAGCCTATTTGACAGAGATTTAGACTGTGAAGGATGAGTCGCCTATTTGACAGAGATTTAGACTGTAAAGAATGAGTCACCTATTTGACAGAGATTAAGACTGTGAAGAATGAGTCATCTATTTGACAGAGATTTAGATTGTGAAGAATGAGTCGCCTATTAGACAGAGATTTAGACTGTGAAGAATGAGTCCTCTATTTGACAGAGATTTAGACTGTGAAGAGTGAGTCGCCTATTTGACAGAGATTTAGACTTTGAAGAAGGAGTCGCCTATTTGACAGAGATTTAGACTGAGAAGAATGAGTCGCCTATTTGACAGAGATTTATACTGTGAAGAATGAGTCGCCTATTTGACAGAGATTTATACTGTGAAGAATGAGTCGCCTATTTGACAGGGATTTAGACTGTGAAGAATGAGTCGTCTATTTGACAGATATTTAGACCGTGAAGAATGAGTCGCCTATTTGACAGAGATTTATACTGTGAAGAATGAGTCGCCTATTTGACAGCGATTTAGACGGTGAAGAATGAGTCTCCTATTTGACAGAGATTTAGACTGTGAAGAATGCGTCGCCTATTTGACAGAGATTTAGACTGTGACGAATGAGTCGCCTATTTGACAGAGATTTAGAGTGTGAAGAATGAGTCCTCCATTTGACAGAGATTTGAGTCCTCCATTTGACAGAGATTTAGACTGTGAAGAATGCGTCGCCTATTTGACAGAGATTTAGACTGTAAAGAATGAGTCACCTATTTGACAGAGATTTAGACTGTGAAGAGTGAGTCGCCTATTTGACAGAGATTTAGACGGTGAAGAATGAGTCACCTATGTGACAGAGATTTAGACTGTGAAGAATGAGGCGTCTATTTGACAGAGATTTAGATTGTGAAGAATGAATCCTCCTTTTGACAGAGATTTAGATTGTGAAGAATGAGTCCTCCATTTGACCGAGAATAAGACTGTGAAGAATGAGTCGTCTTTTTGAAAGAGATTTAGTCTGTAAAGAATGAGTCGCCTATTTGACAGAGATTTATACTGTGAAGAATGAGTCGCCTATTTGACAGGGATTTAGACTGTGAAGAATGAGTCGTCTATTTGACAGAGATTTAGACTGTGAAGAATGAGTCGCCTATTTGACAGAGATTTAGACGGTGAAGAATGAGTCACCTATTTGACAGAGATTTAGACTGTGAAGAATGAGTCGTCTATTTGACAGAGACTTAGATTGTGAAGAATGAATCACCTATTTGACAGAGATTTATACTGTGAAGAATGAGTCGTCTATTTGACCGAGATTTAGACTGTGAAGAATGAGTCGCCTATTTGACAGAGATTTAGACTGTGAAGAATGAGTGGCCTATTTGACCGAGATTTAGACTGTGAAGAATGAGTCGTCTATTTGACAGAGATTTAGA
This sequence comes from Mizuhopecten yessoensis, assembly GCF_002113885.1. NCBI lineage: Eukaryota > Metazoa > Mollusca > Bivalvia > Pectinida > Pectinidae > Mizuhopecten > Mizuhopecten yessoensis. The sequence goes on from NW_018407519.1 coordinate 704,520, forward strand.
TTGTGAAGAATGAATCACCTATTTGACAGAGATTTATACTGTGAAGAATGAGTCGTCTATTTGACCGAGATTTAGACTGTGAAGAATGAGTCGCCTATTTGACAGAGATTTAGACTGTGAAGAATGAGTCCTCTATTTGACAGAGATTTAGACTGTGAAGAATGAGTCGCCTATTTGACAGAGATTTAGACTGTGAAGAATGAGTCGTCTATTTGACCGAGATTTAGATTGTGAAGAATGAGTCCTCCGTTTGACAGAGATTTAGACTGTGAAGAATGAGTCGTCTATTTGACATAAATTTAAGCTGATGAGCCACATTCCTCATTAAACACAAAATCAATTCTCAGTAATCCTGAGATACTTCATATCAATTAATTTCCAATACATCAAATTCCTATTAAAGAGTTTGTGGTTTAGAATGTATCCGTATTTTTCCTATTTGACTCTGGCCCTCTGTCCCCAAGGGGGTCACACTCTTAATTTGCTTAAAAATGATTCCTCTCGTCCCAGAAAATCTCCATACTTTAGGTAAAGGCACCACAGAGTATGATTACATCTCCAGGGAGGAAGGATTTGCATAAAATGTTACACCACCTCCGCAGATTCTAAATTCAGTTAAAATCCTATCCAGCTTAACTACAATAATAATGCATGGCGTATCGTAGTAGATACAGATATGAATTGAATTGCACCGAGAAAAAGAATCTTACCTGTATTCTATTCAATACTTTTTTTGTTTTATTAATGCCATGCTGCCATAAATTGCTCCCTTTTAATTCATATTTTAATATCAAAATTTTCCTTGCTATGTGATATTTAAAGAAAAGTTGTACCATTAATTCTATTATAGCTTACAATTTTCTGTTATATTATATAACCTTTGGAAGAAATAAGTAATTTTAAATAACAGTAAGCAATGTCTTTTTAAAAAATTAACCAACATTTGAATTGCCAGACTAAAACCCACATATTCCATTTCCTGCTTCCGTTTTACAATAGCTCAATCTGGCTGGTAACAATAGCAGAGAAAATAGATTTGGTCTGTCTATTGTAAAAGAGGCCTTTCTAGGTATGTAAAGATTGTAATTGGTACAACTAACAATTGGTTGGGTTTATAAATAATTCAACTGACATCTTGTTTGGACCTGAAGTTTCTGAGATAACATAGAGGGGTGGGTGTTGATGTTTTAAAACATTACCTTTAGGATCGTAAACATATACAGTGTGCAGGTTCATAACACACAACCAGTAAAATGTTTATCTGTGACGTTTCAATGGCTAGTGCGATTTGAACTCTGCCATCTACATCAGACAAATGACCAGTAAAGCTGGTCATAGATGTGTGAGAGACTATGGGCCCCATCGTCTCGATTCATTCCAGTTACTTCCCTTTATCTGCCACCTGAACAGGTTGATTGCTTTGTCAACCACTTTTATGTGTCTGGTTGTGTGTGTGTCGGGGAGATGGGACGAGCTGTTGCATGAGCACAGCCAAAAAAATAAATAAATTGATCTGTTGATATAAGGCTATTGATGGTCAATGGTAAAATTCATAAGTAAAATGAAAATCAAATTATCTTTTCATGAGGACTACTGCAGGGTTGAAGCATTGACATCAGAAGTGATTGTCTGTAGCAGGGTGTATGTCAGATCAAGTATTTGTCAATTTTTATCTAACAGAATACAGGGAGTCTTCCGCTGAAAACAGGGTACATGATACCTGTTTAACACTCAACTAAGACTTCATAGAGCTGATCTTGGGATACAAAATCAATACCTGTATTTGGTCGTGATATCTGTTAGAAACTTACTGTAGTCCTCGTCTGTGAGAAAGCCGATGTCATCCAGGCTGAGGTTCTGGTGGTTCTGATCCTGCACCATAGTGGACATGTCCATGCCTGGGGCCATGTTGTAAGGCGGAATGGTGTGCATCCCCATTGGCTGTGCTGTAAAACATCACCAATACTGAAAATAGTTCTGGCAATATGATGGGCCCCTTCCACATCTTCTTGAAATACAATAACAAAACTTAAAGGAACATTTGTATCAATTCAGATAAAACTGACCTGGAAAATAACTTATACTCAAATGTTTCCTTCTTATCAATGTTCCAAAATCAAAAAATTTCTCTGTGTCTGTTGACTTTAAGATGTGAACTATCTGTACATTTTTCATGGAATAAGAACATTGCAGTTTTATCATCGTTGGTATATATTGTTAAAGTGTAAATTTTCAGGGTGTGGAAATTTTCACATTTTTCGCATTATGCAAATTAGCGTAAAAGCATCCACACAGGAATATTCATCAATGGATTATTGAGATATCAGATAAGTAGAATATATTTATTAATGGATTATTGAGATATCAGATAAGTAGAATATATTTATTAAAGGATAATTGAGATATCAGATAAGAAGAATATATTTATTAATGGATTATTGAGATAACAGATAAGTAGAATATATTTATTGATGGATTATTGAGATAACAGATAAGTAGAATATATTTATCAATGGATTATTGAGATATCAGATAAGTAGAAATGATTTATCAATGGATTATTGAGATAACAGATAAGTAGAATATATTTATTAATGGATTATTGAGATAACAGATAAGTAGAATATATTTATTAATGGATTATTGAGATAACAGATAAGTAAAATATATTTATTAATGGATTATTGAGATATCAGATAAGTAGAATATATTTATCAATGGATTATTGAGATATCAGATAAGTAGAATATATTTATCAATGGATTATTGAGATAACAGATAAGTAGAATATATTTATTAATGGATTATTGAGATATCAGATAAGTAGAATATATTTATTAATGGATTATTGAGATAACAGATAAGTAGAATATATTTATTAATGGATTATTGAGATATCAGATAAGTAGAATATATTTATTAATGGATTATTGAGATAACAGATAAGTAGAATATATTTATAAATGGATTATTGAGATAACAGATAAGTAGAATATATTTATTAATGGATTATTGAGATATCAGATATATAAAATATATTTATTAATGGATTATTGAGATATCAGATAAGTAGAATATATTTATTAATGGATTATTGAGATAACAGATAAGTAGAATATATTTATTAATTGATTATTGAGATAACAGATAAGTAGAATATATTTATTAATGGATTATTGAGATAACTGATAAGTAGAATATATTCATTTCAGAACCATTGACAATGTGACATTTTCCACACCACGAACAATTTGAGGAGTCACAATTTTTTCCCAATTTTTTTCCGCTTAAACGGTATAATGTTCCAAGAGTTGCATAACACTGCCAGATTGTCTCTGATCCCACACTAACAGTGTGATCATGTGACATCAATAAAACTGTCGTCAGTGACCTTAGCTGTTATGACGGCGTTAACCCCATACAAACAAACTTCAATTAAATATGGTAATGATTAACAGGTAGTTAAATATGGCCAAATATTTACAAATTTCTTCCAATAAATCTCCTTAATTTCTCAGAAAAAGAACAAACCCTAATCAATCAATTTATAATTGATATCCTTTATATCAATACATGTGGCACTGCCAGCCGTCATTGATAACACTTTGATGTCCTACAAACAGTCTGCCATCATTTGTTCTGCTGTATTGAACAATCATTCACACTCTGATTCACACATAAAATGTTTATTGATCTCAATCACATTAACTCCAACCATAAAATGTCTGATAATCGACCAGCTCACTCAGGTGTGGAAACACTTAAAGGACCTAAAGCTCCCC